>NC_056729.1:1766960917-1767078417 GCF_019279795.1 Protopterus annectens | reverse complement strand
TAGTAACAATACTTAGGAAGGTATGCTTTATATGTACCCTGTACAGAAGGAAGATAATCTATACAATTTCTGTACGTGTGCATATTTATAAAGTATTAGTTAATAGAGCTTGCTGCATAAGGCCTTTAATAAATGGTAATGATATTACTAAGGACAGGGGATTCCTTTAGGCTAAGTTACTCATAGAAGGGAAAACAGAGGATGTCCTAGAAATGTCTATTTGAGAAACACTGTATTGTATTTCACAGATGTAGGGAAGGAGTTTGCCACTTGTATAATTGCCATGTTATCAGATAGATAGTTCTGGAATTTGTTAATGGGGATACCCCCTATCCAATTTTTCCTAAGCATAATTAAGAAACTATTTTAAGCTTAATAGACACAAACCCTTCCAGGAGTGCTTTCTTTATGTTACTGTCAATTGTTCAAGAGAATGTTTTGATTATATTTTTCAAATCCCTTTACAATTACACATTGTGCAATCCTCATGCGCTATGCGCTTTTTATTTTAGGTGAGTGTTTAACTGCTTCTTACTGCTGTTCTAGTTACTTCTACCACCTATCTCCTACCCCCCCCTTCTGACTGGTAGTAGCTCACCATCTTATTCCCCTCTTCCCTTATGTTTCTCCTACCCCCTGTAATTCGCCCTACTATATCTAAACAAATCCTTTGCCACTTCCCTTTCTGGCACTTGCACCTTGTTTTACAGTTTCTGGGTGTTATACAATTCATCTCTGCTACAGTTAGTCTTAGTGTCTATATTTCTTCTAGGTTCATATGTGTTTACTAGGCTAATGACCATTGGGGCTTTTTTAAGCCTAGCCATACGTCACAAATCTCCAACACGTTCTGGTACCCTTGGTAAGGGTAAGCAGAGTTTGGGTGATGAAACCTTAACAAGCATCATACCCAACCATCCCCCATCTTCAGTCCCACAAGTTATTTTCCCCCTTTTTCCATATTTAGCATTCCGGATTTTAACATTCTCTATCCAGATCTTTTCTGCCCAGCTGTACTCCAGGAACATCTGCTTCATACCCAACTCTTCTGTCATGCATATCTAGAATCTTGAGTCTGTTTTCCTTCTGTTATATAATCTCTTCAGTATAAGACACTATCTGTGCAATTCTCTTAATATCTGACCTCCTACTCAATTCATTTTATGTATCTCTAACATTATTCTGAGGACTTTTCCCTATTCGGCTTTCCCGGCCTGACACCCTTTTTCCATCTTGCCTCTCTCATCCTTTATACATCCTTTATAACTTCATAGGTACATAGGTGTTTACTAGGATAACCACCACAAGGACCCTTTTAAGCCTAGCCATGCATCCCAGATCTCTGACAAGTTCTGATACCCTTGATAAGTGTAAACAGGGGCTTGGGAAGTAAAACATTTACAAGCAGGGGGCCTGTGAAATGAACTATTTACAGGCTGTTTCCATTAGAGACTAGGTGCCAGACCAGGGATGAATTTTTGGTTCCCAATTCAATTGTCCAAGTTACACTTGAATTTGGTTAAGGAGGAACTCTGTTTAACATGGGTAGGGACCTGTTCTAGAGAAGGGATAGTCTCTGGGATACATACCTGTCTCTCCAGCAGGTCCTAGTTATATCACAGGCAAGGTTTAAGTTTTTAGAATGGATAATTCTGGTGCTGTTTGTTTTGCAGATATACAGGAGGTCCATCAGGGTGGTGTCTGACAATGCCTTGTATGCCAAGTATAGATCTCCTTTCAATAACCTGTTGGAGACAGAATACAGGGATAGGGCCTTGATGTGATCTGCATAGGACATTTTATGTATGCCCTGTATTCTTTTCGTGAGGAACCTCTGTGGGTGTTCCAATTGTTGCACATGCCTGATTAGGTACATACCAGAAAGGGCATTGTACTCAATCATAGGTCTGATGAATGCAAAATAAAGTGGAATGATGACTTCCTTGCACCTAGAATGTATACCTTTGTTTAAAAGTTCTTTAAATGGTTATTTGTGGCTTCCTCCACTTCCCCCTCAGGTTTTCATAAATCATAGTTCTTTTACTTTTCCCATTTCTTCATAAGATTCTCCATTTATTTCTCCCCTTTTTTTTTCTTTTTCTGAATTTCTTCTTACTCTCTCCCTCCTTTTTTCTAGCTATTTTACTCTTAACATGGCGTATGTCCATAATTCCTTTTGTGTTAATAGAAATTCCTGTATTAATTCTTGCAGGGTCTTGAATGCTGTTTCCCTCCATTCCCTTCCTTTATTAATTCCTGCTTTCTTCTTATTCCATTTTCCATTCCTTTTTTATTTGTTTCTTCCCTATGAAAGTGCTCCATCCTCCTTTCTCCCATATATCTATTTATTTCCTTGTCCCCATGTCATGTTGTCCTATCACTTTAGTACTTCTTCGCTCATTCTTTTATATTTTCCCAACATCCAATTTATTTTTCCTCTTGCCTTTTGGTCTCCTCTAACTGTCTAGCCACCTTAGCATTTTTTTGTTAAGACCTGCATGGGTATATCTGGGGGGGGGGTCTATATAACAATGTCAAAGACGAATTACTTCGAATGCATCTTCATTGAACCCATAAAAACGAAAACTGAAAACAGCAAAACTACATATGAGTGATTTCTTTCCCTGGGAAAGAAATTGTTTGTTCAAAAAATATATATATATATAGATATATATATCACTACACACAAAACACAGTGGGGGTCTTCGTCTCCCCACCCCACCTAACTAAAAATACCAACTCTGAAATCACACTACAGGTTTACAAAACAGCAAACTACTGGAGGCAGGCAAGCCCAGGGAAAGAAATCACTCATATGCCCCTTCGCTGTTTTCAGTTTTTATTATTTTAAGTTTGCCGAAGATGCATTAGAAATTATGCATCTTCAACGATCTAATAGGAACCTTATCTGGGGACTCTGTCCTAATTTTTTCTATGCTGTCTTAACTTGGTTTTTGAGACCGTTCTCACTTTCTCTTTCTCTAGACCCTTTTTTGTGTCCTTCTGTAAATTTAGTAACTTGGCCTCCATTTGTTCCACTGGTAAATGTCTAAGTGCATACATTAACAGCTAGGAATATCATAATTCTAACACAATGATTCAACTCAGCTTTATGTATGTTCTTTGTCCCCAGGTCTCTCCAATATCCCCAACATTGTTTCTTTCTCTCTCTCTCTCTCTTTCTCTCTCTCTCATCCACATTCTTTTTTTTCTTTTGTATTATATAAGGTGCCCCTACATATGCTAATAGATATTTGGAGTATTCCCAAGTTGCTCCTACATATGCTCAGAGATATTTGGGGTATTCCCAAGGTGCCCCTACATATGCTCATAGATATTTGAGGTATTCCCAAGGTGCCCTTACATATACTCATAGATATTTGGAGTATTCCCCAGTTGCCCCTACATATACTCATAGATATTTGGGGTATTCCCAAGGTGCCCCTACATATGCTCATATATATTTGGAGTATTCCCCAGTTGCCCCTACATATACTCATAGATATTTGGGGTATTCCCAAGGTGCCCCTACATATGCTCATAGATATTTGGGGTATTCCCAAGGTGCCCCTACATATGCTCATAGATATTTGGGGTATTACCAAGGTGCCCCTACATATGCTCATAGATACTTGGAGTATTCCCAAGGTGCCCCTACATATACTCACAGACATTTGGGGGTCACCCTCTTCCATTTCCTTTTTTCTCTCCTCCCCTGACCACCAGTGTCCTCTTCTGGTTGTGTTTCAACCCTGATGTCCATTCAAACATTGAAAATATGGCAGTATTTAATCTATGGCTATCTCAGCATTCTCTGATATAAGCATGCAGTCATCCCTGACTGTACCCCTGTACTTCCCTACAATTGCCCCAGCTTCTTCCTCAATTTAATTGCCAGCTTTCGTTATAACTTGTTTGAAGAGCCCTTGGGTGTGAGGACAGCCCTGACCGATCCCCTTTCTAACTTTACTGACTTACAAGCTATTGCACCTACTATTGTCTCCGGCTCATTTTAAATGTGCCCTTATCAGTCTTATAAAGATTCCCTTATTTTCCCTTTTCTTACTGTTTTCCAGAGGAGATGTCATCTAACTGTGTCAAAGGCCTTTTGCGGGTAAAAAAAAAATGCTTACCCAGAGGCAAATCATGGTCAAATTGGGCCCTAGGCAGGGTAATGGATCAGGGCCCCCCATAAGAGCTCTCCCCCTCAGCAGCACCCCCAAGCCATTCCAGTGTCCCATTACATGGCTATTTCTCCCCAGTTACCATTAACACTTTTCATAGTTTCATAGGTTCATAGGTAGGTACTAGGCTATTGGCCCTAGGGCCTATATAAGCCTAGCCAAATGGTACCCTGGCTTTTGCCACCCAAGAAAATTATTTTCCTGTGCCCCTATCAAGCAGAGCCACACAAGTGATCCCTGGGGTGAATTTCCTATCTCCCATCCAATAATCAATATTTTTCTTGAAGAGTGCCAATGAGGAGCTTTGTTTGATATACATAGGTAGTTTGTTCCAGAGTATGGGAAGTCTCTGGGACAGGAATCTATCCCTCCAGCATGTTCTGTTTATTGTGGTGACAAGGTTTAGGTCCCTAGAGCGTGTAGCTCGGAGGGATTGGGATTTCTTTAAGTGGAGCATATCCAACAGCTCTGGGTTTGACATAGCATTGTATATTAGGCAGAGATCGCCTCTGAGTAGGCGATATGCGACAGAGTAAAGCTGGAGTTTTTTGAGACGTCTGCATTTCTGTGGCCTTTCCAGTTGTTGTAGATGTCTTGTGATGTACATACCAAAAGGGGCATTGTACTCTATAATGGGTCTAATGAGTGATGAGTAGAGGGGAACAATGACCTCTTTTTTCCTGGATGAGAAACCTTTTGTGGTGAGGTATGCCACATAGAAAGATTTGCTGACTACTGTGGTGATGTGATTATCAAAGGAGAGACTACTGTCTTCCTGTGTCTCAAGGTCTCTTATCACACTTTCGGTGTTAAGTAGACTACCGCCTATATGGTAGTTATTGGGTGCAGAGTTTTTACCAAAAGAGATGACAATGCACTTTTTGGCATTGAGCTTGAGGCCATGGCTTTGACACCAGGCATCTGTCTCAGTGAGGCCTTTTTGTAGGATGTCCACATTATTAGGAATTTTGATTATGGCTCCTAGTTTGCAGTCATCTGCAAAATGTGTTAGCCAAAGATCTTCTGTGTTAGCCTGTACTTCAGAGAAGTAGATACCAAACAGAAGAGAACCTAGGACTAAACCCTGTGGTACTCCACTTGTCACTGGTCTGAAGTTGGATTTAGAGTCTGCTACTTTCACAGTGTGGGTTCTGTCAGTGAGCCAGTTGGCAATTCATCTTGTGACATAGGGATTTATACCTAGTTTAGTGAGTTTATCTATAATTCCAAAGGGGGGATGGTGTAGAAAGCCTTGGCAAGATCTAGATAGACTGCGTGAACCCCCTTATCCTCATCTACGGCTTTGGTGACTGCTTCAAAGAAGTCTATCAGGCTTAGGAGACATGATCACCTTTTACAAACCCGAACTAGGTAAAGTTCAAAGTTTGGAGATTACCAATGTTATTGTTTATAAGTTACATGATGATATGTTCCGTAGCCTTGCAGACCAGGCTTGTCAGGCTAATGGGGCGGTAGTTCCCGGGGTCCGTGGTGGCTTCCCCTTTGTGGAGTTGGATAACCGTTGCTGTGCGCCATTCAGTGGGCACAAAGCCTGAGGTGAGGCTATGATTGAATGGGTTCCTATCAGCATTTCGAATGTTGAAAACACCAAATTTAATTTCATTGAACTGAAATGTTCGAAATCTCAGAAAAGCGAACTGAACATCGATTTCTTTCCCAGGGAATGAAATTGGTGGGCCATCATCAAAGTTTGCTGTTTCCTCCACTGTGGTGCAGTTTCAGAGTTGGTATATTTAAGTAGGGGGTGGGGGCACAGCCCCCCACGTTGCGAGGTGTGGAGGATGAAGCCCCCACCCAGTTCTGTCAGTGTTTAAAGTATTAAAAAAAATTTTTTTTTGCACGAAACGCCGATTTCTTTCCCTGGGAAAGAAATCGATGTTACGTCAGTTTGCTTTTTTTGAGATTTCGAACAGTTCAGTTCAATGAAATTGCATTTGACATTTTCAGCATTCAATATGCTGATATAGACCCGATTGAACATGGCACTTAGGTGGGGTGCCAGTTCGTTAAGTAGTTCATGTAGAACGCAGCCTGGGATGGCTTTGGAGAGTGTGTTTTTTTACCTGTGCAGCAGTGATTACAGGAACCTTGAATTCGGTATAGAGATGGGCCCTTTAGGGGAGAAGAGAGGGGTAAAATTAGCACTGAACCTATCTGCCAAGATGTTGACAATATCAGTTGGTTCTGTATATTTAGTGCCATTGTGCTGTAACTCAGAGCATATCTGAGTGTTGCCATTGAGATTCTTGACATAGCTATAGAATGCTTTGTGGTTGTCTTTAGAATCAGTGGTGATTTTGTTTCCATAACTAGCTTTGGAGGATTTTATGAGGGATCTCAGCTTCTTACTGAGGCTGACCATGGAGTTCCTCCAATCATGGGATTTTACTCTTTTTTGCTACAGTTTCTTTCTTCTGTTGTAGAGTTTGTTTATGGCAGGGGACCACCAGATTTGCTTCCTTTTTTGGGGGGATAGCATCTTGGTTCTGTTAGGGATCGCACGATCCATGCACTCGTGTAAGTGCTTATAAAGTGCAATTGTATAGGATTCAGCAGTCGTACCTCTATTGTCCGTCAGCGTGGGTGTCGTGAAGTTTGCCACTTCTGTTTTAAGAAGCGTGAAGTTGGCTTTGGAGAACTTTTTTACAGTGGTTTCCCTAATGGGGGCTGGGGGTGGGATGTGGATGTCTTGGGTGATTTGCTTGTGGTCGGATCTGACCAACGAGGAATTGACGTCTGGTGTGGAACACCAGTTTCCATGTTAGTAATGACCAGGTCTAGTATATTGCTGCCTCTGGTGGGGGTGTGGATAAGTTGATCCAAGGCATTGGAATTTATGAATTCCAGAAAACGTTGAGCACAAGAGTTGATACATGAGTAGTTTTCCCAGTTAATGGTGGGGTAGTTGAAATTGCCCATTATTAGGGTGTTGGGTTGTACCCTAATATCTTCTAGTGTATCAAGAAATGAGGAGTAGAAATCCTGGAGCATGGTGGGGGATCTGTAGCAATCTACAATTTGGATTGTGGTCTTGCCCAGAGTTAGTTGCACTTGGATAATCTTGGATGCATTATGCTGAGCAACTAGCCTGGAGGTGTGGATATCCTTAATGAATATGGGCACGCCTCTGCCTTTAGTGCTTCGGTCCAGGTTAGGTGGCCAAAACGTATGGTATGAATTATAGCCTGGTAATGCAGGGGTGCTCTCTGGAGCCTTGAACCAGGTCTCCATCCCTGCACAGATGTGGATGTTCTCTATTTTAAGGAGTGCCTCGAGTGAGTGCATTTTGAGGTTTAGACTTCTAGCATTAAGTAGCATTACCCTCAGATTTTGTTTGCTTGTACCTGTTACAGTGGTGAATTTGTCATTTGAATCTTGCCTAAAAAAGGCACTATAGGGGTGGCAAGAGCCTTAGTCAGTATCCAGAATCCCAAGGGTGACAGGTGCAGGCCATCTTCGGCAAAGCATCCTGGTTTGTTGATCATGTCATCCCAGGCAGACAAATACTGGATCCCCTTAGAATGACACCAGAAGCTTAGCCAATTGTTGAAGTCAATAATTTTGTCCTTGTACTGTGGTGTCATTCTGGGTGATGGCAGGATGCTACTCAGAGCTAGGGTCATACCTGCCTAGGCTACAAGATCGGACAGCTCCTCCATGTCTCTTTTCATGTAGTCCAGGGAGGTACATCTCAGGTCATTCACACCAACATGGGCAATGACAGAGTCATATTTGTACTTGCTGTGGAGCAACCTGAGTGCATGTGTTACGTGGTGGATCCTGGCACCTGACAGGCAGCTGACAGTGACTTTCTCCTTGTTTAGCCTTGTGAGTGGGGCAATGCAGCAATTGCCCCTGGTTAGCCTTGGAGTAAGCACCTCATTGATTCTTTCAGGCTTTTCATGTAGTCCAGGGAGGTACGTCTCAGGTCATTCAGACCAACATGGACAATGACAGAGTCATATTTGTACTTGTGGAGTGAGCTGTAGGTTTTAAGGGACTATGTGATGAGTGTGGTAAGTGTTCTTTCTGCTCTTGACTGTCTGAGCCAGTCTTGGGTGAAACCTATCACACTCTTTTCTTCTTTGTTTCTACACATAAACACTGATAACCATTTGCTAAACAATACAAAACAGTCTCGCAATGTAAACAGAAATACCACGAACAGTGAGCTTCTCTGCCCTTGAAACTTAAATTCATTGAAACGGCATTGAAACCCACATTCAAAAAAAATGTGGTCAGTGGCGGATTAAGTTTACCTTTGGGCTGTTTTCAAACCATAGACTCCTTGCACACATTTTTTTTAGGAACAGGCATACATCCAAGTATTCTTTGATTCACATTCCTGATTGTATTAAATTATATTCTTTGTATAATACAGTACCATTTGTTAGAGTGTGTTTTAAATTTGTATGTTTGAACATTTTCCAGTAAGCAATGAAACAAAACAAATGAACCAATGATAACAAAACTACCTATTACAGAACATTTCAACCACAAAAGATCACTCAAACTTCTGTCATTACAATCCAGCAATATCAGTCAATATACACAATCACTACAGACCTAATGGACATGCTGCACATCCACCCCAGGGACCTAATTATGGCCTGCAGCTTAAATAGGATATGCTGGAGGGACAAACTTGTCTCCCATTGACTGCCACCTCTTTGGAAAAGACTACCAATTCATGTGAAACAGAGCACCTCTATGACACTGTTCAAAAGGCACCTGGATGAGTCAATGGGGTACCATAAATTCTTTCCAGGGATAGCATCTACAACCCTCTTGGACATGGGCAGTCATTACTAACTGCTAGCCTGGGTATTGACTAGCATATCTATGGTATTACATTGAGATGAAATGGCTTGGCTTGAAATGACCTCCGAGTCAGAAGCCTAGTAAATTTGTATGATCCGACGAGTAGTAAAAGTCATCCAAATAATTCCACATTAAAGAGATATATAACTAATGCCTTGCTTGCTGCTTGCAAACAGCTTTACATTTTAGGGTCTCATGTACAATTTCAGTGCTTGCAGACCTTGAAGAATAATTTGCCCATTCTACATTTAAAAGAATGGTAAGCTGGTATATTGCAGTAGGGCATGGCTATAAAACAGGCAACAGGTTCATAGATACTAGACACCCCATCAAAAAGAGAACACTCATAGTACTGCAGCATCCCCGTCTACCTTTAAAGGGCACTGCAATACCAGCACTCTGTCTGCATGGTGATAGAAGAAAACACACAGCCTTCTGTAACAAGATGAAATTATGCTACCTGCTGTGCTACTAACTGCTTTGGAAAATTATAGCACAAACACTGATAATGTTGCTAAACAAAACAGTTATACCTTGAAAACAGGCTTGCATGAGCAACAGCAAACTTTTCTTCTGTTGGAACTCAACATTCCTTGAAAATGGACAGAAACTCAAAAGTCTTCAGAAAATGCACTGAAACTCTACAGTCCTTGACATGGACCTGCTGATGACAGTGTGGTAGTTGGTGTAGAGGATTCAGGCCCTAGGAGCCTTTATTCAAGGTAAAGGTTTGAGCCTGGTGAAGTTAACCAACCTGCCATCCCAGACAGGAGCATTAGACACACACACACACACACACACACACACACACACACACACACACACACACACACACACACACACACACACACACACACGCACACACGCACACACGCACACACACACACACACACACACATGTTCATTCTCTGTGTTTGTTATAATGATCCATGATTGTCTCTCCTCCATACGAATTCCATGTGCTTTGCTCCAATGTGTGTGCATTGTCCCCTGTTACCCACCAATGGTCCTCCCAGTACCACTGGAGGTATTACCTTTTCTTCTAGTTCTGGTTTTATTACAGCTCCCTTTGTATCCTGCTCACTTCTTCTTACAGCTTTGCTACTCTCATCCTCATTTTGCCTCCTTTTCCAGACATCCACTCTCCTGTTTCTTTCCTCATAACCTGATTTGATTCTATTATATATTTGATCTAGACCTTCTGCTATGCTCAGACACCCCTCATCCCCATAGACCTGGGATTGTCACTGTTCAGCCTACCCGGTTTGAACACATCCAGACTTGGGTCACTCACCTCGGCCCTTTTTCCCAGTTCTCTTTTGGCTCTTTCATTCTTGCCTTTATTTCTCCCTGATTGCTTCCTATCTGTTGTTCGCTGATGTTTACCTCTTCAGTTTCCCATAGGTGCTACTGCTTCATAGTTTCCTGATTGGACATGGCCTTGTACATCAGGCAGAGATCAACCAGGCTGGTTAAGCTTATGGGGGGTAGTTCCCAGGGTCTCTAGTAGGTACCCTTTGTGGAGGGACCACTATTGCTGCTGCGCCAGTGTTGTTCATATCATATAGTAGTAGTAAGGTTAAAATAGCATTTTTTTTTTATGGTTTAGCCTCCTGGAGTTTCACGTAGTAGCATCGGACCCGGGATACCAGGTCCTCCCATGTGTGTGTTTTTTTTTGTTGTTGGCTCACCTGACCCTGGACATCTGATGATATGGGGATTTACATTCAGAGCTGGGATAAGGATTTCTTTTTTGGGGGTTGGGGAAAAAATGCAATGAATTTGTCAGCCAGAATGTTGGCAATATCTGTGGGTTATCTGTATTTTTTTTCAGTGTTGTGAAGTGGGCTTAAAGGATACCATCTCAGTCCTTTGAATTTTATCTTAAGTTTGAGACAGTTTCATGCATTCAGTTTCAGTCTGCTCTAATAAATTGCAGTCAAACCTAAAACTGTTTTCATATTTTTATTCTCTGCTGCCTCCATTTTTCATTCCTGTACCACACATTTCTGTACAGTTATTGAAAGATAACACATTTATATGGAAAACATTCTATCAGATAGTGTCTGTCTGTTTGTGCCCCCCTCCCTTGTACCTTGCTCAGAAAGTTTCAGCTTGTAAAACAGTTTGGTTTAATATAGGTGCATAGTACTGCAGGATCACAGTGCATTAAACAAACCCATCTTACCTTTACTGATCTATGTTCATAGATTACAGTACTCCTATTCAGTCTCATTTACCCCCCTTAACATCCAAGTCCTGACCACATCCATTCATTTTCCCCTTCTATTGTCTTCCATTGTCTATTTATTTATTTATTTATTTATTGATTGCATTTGTTTACCGGGAAAGTTCACTGGGCCTCGGTTAGCCCGTTTTCAGTGGACGCCCGGGGAGAAAAGCTCCACATAAAATTCACATTACAGAAATACAAATATCAAAAATACAAATATCAAAATTTAGCACTTATTTACAGTTTTTTAGTAATTCCATTGCAGTTTTATGGTAGTCCATCAATAATATTAACATGTACTTTTGGTCATATAGACATTACTGATTGGGAGGCAGAAAAAACAGTAACATCGTATACAATTATTTACATGTATTTAAATCTGTGTAGGCAGTGTAGTAACAGTTGTCTATAGTTTCTTCTCTCATATATCACTGTATGACAAGCTTATTATGGTCTTGATGGCTGCCTCCTCTGCTCTGATTTTTCTGTCACTGCTCCACTTTATTTTTCTGTCCTATCAACTCTGTGGATACTTTCTATTATTGGTTCTTGTAATCTGGGTAAGTTAAATCTTGCTTCCAGTAATGCCAGCAACATTCTTTCCAGTTCCAAATCCATAATTGGTTCCTATAACACCTGTTGGTCATTTCTTATGTCTTCTAGACTTATTTGTAGATCATCAGTTTTTTTTCTGTTTGCCACACTGTACCTTTTTTTTCCATAGGGCTTCTTCTGCGCCTCACCTCAATGCTGCTCGGTCCTCTTTTATATCCTGGATTGTTTCATTCAGTGTTTCCACTACTCTTTGGTGATTGCCTATCTTTTCTCTTATTAAGCACCTACATCATTAGTAACTGCACTCAGCTTTTGAACATTTTCGAAAGCTGTTCTTTCTGTGGAGTAACACTGAACTCTTACAGCTGTTGCATTCCTTTAGGTTAGGTTCATAGGTTCGTAGCTAGGCTTGCAGTACAGAGAATCACTAAGGAGACTAGCCCTTCCAATTGCCCCAAACCACATGCTGGTTAAGTTACCCTTTGGAAAGCTGCAGCTCCCACAGAAGATAAATGTGAACAGCCTTTGACTAACAATCTTTAAAGTCACACATTAGGGAAACAAATCCTCTATCCTATGATGTTTGCTTGTTTTTCGTTCACCTGGAATTAATTGATTAATTACTTTTTCTCTGACCATTTATCCAGAGCACCAAGCCTAAGCAGCTGTCTTGCTTGGGCTCTAATCAAGATATTAATATAACTAACGGAAAAGAACTACTTCTGATGTTTCCACCAATATAAGATGGTCCGCAGTGAGATTTAAGTTATCCAGAGAGTTGTTTTAGTTACTTTAGGTATAGACAGCATGTTGGTGTATTAATACCTGGAAGACATTTACATACTGGTAAAAAAATGAAATGAAACCTTAGCTCAGTGGTTTGATTATTAGTAAAGCCTCCATCTAGAAGAAACCTGGGTACACCTCCTATACCTGAATTGTTTATCAGGAGGTTTGGTTTGGGAATGTACATCTGTCTTGCGTGAAACCATTTTTTTTAAATAGAAGATCAGTCTTTCTTTAGCCTGACAACATCCTGACATCCTGTCATCTGTTAGGAATAGAGAATTGAGATGGAGCTTAGACACCCAATGGTTATACCCTGATAGCTTACATGATAAACTCCAAGAACATGGCAAACTGGTGGAAGGAGTATGCACTTTCCTATAGGAAACATTAGAGTTTATAATAAAGCATTTTGATCTGCCTGCAATAGTCTATGGTTATTTCTGCAGCAGGCAGACTTGGCAGTCTTGGTATTATATCTTCAACTAAATGGAGTATTTCATATCTCAGGGCATGTTGCAATGTTCCTGTTTTCATTGGTTTGTTCCTGACCCTCACCATGCCATTATATTTATCAGAAAGCCATAGGCATCTATCTTTTCTTAGTGATTGTGAAGATTTTATTCGACAGTTGGAGGAAAAAAAATTGATTGAATACACCCTGTATCCACAGATCACAATCCATTGATATAGGTGACCTCTCAATGAGCCATTCATCAATGATTTAACTGCACCACAACTCACTTGTCTGAATACACCTTGTATCTACAGATCACAATCCATTCATATAGCTGACCACTCAATGAGCCATTCATCAATGAATTAACTGCATCACAACTCATTTGTCTGAATACATCTTGTATCCACAGATCACAATCCATCCATATAGCTGACCTCTCAACGAGCCATTCATCAATGAATTAACTGCATCACAACTCATTTATCTGAATACATTTTGTATCCACAGATCACAATCCATTCATATAGCTGACCTCTCAATGAGCCATTCATCAATGAATTAATTGCATCACAACTCATTTGTCTGAATACATCTTGTTTCCACAGATCACAATCCATTCATATAGCTGACCACTCAACGAGCCATTCATCAATAAATTAACTGCATCACAACTCATTTTTCTGAATACACCTTGTATCCACAGATCACAATACATTCATATAGCTGACCTCTCAACGAGCCATTCATCAATGAATTAACTGCATCACAGCTCATTTGTCTGAATACATCTTGTACCTACAGATCACAATCCATTCATATAGCTGACCACTCAACGAGCCATTCATCAATGAATTAACTGCATCACAACTCATTTGTCTGAATACATCTTGTATCCACAGATCACAATCCATTCATATAGCTGACCTCTCAACGAGCCATTCATCAATGAATTAACTGCATCACAACTCATTTGTCTGAATACATCTTGTATCCACAGATCACAATCCATTCATATAGCTGACCACTCAATGAGCCATTCATCAATGAATTAACTGCATCACAACTCATTTGTCTGAATACATCTTGTATCCACAGATCACAATCCATTCATATAGCTGACCACTCAACGAGCCATTCATCAATGAATTAACTGCATCACAACTCATTTGTCTGAATACATCTTGTATCCACAGATCACAATCCATTCATATAGCTGACCACTCAACGAGCCATTCATCAATGAATTAATTGCATCACAACTCATTTGTCTGAATACATCTTGTATCCACAGATCACAATCCATTCATATAGCTGACCACTCAATGAGCCATTCATCAATGAATTAACTGCATCACAACACATTGTTTTTATGTCTGGGGTAGACAGTGCTGTAAAGTACAACATTTATAATTCACATAATTTGCTATTCTGATTTGTTTTCTACAAGTGGTATATTCTGCACACATGCTCAGCATTTTTTGTATGCCTTTGTGGGTTTTTACCAGCTGCTCCTGTTTGTTCACACATCTGAAAGAGATGACATAAGGGAATTAATGATCCTCCATATTAGATGTTTGTGTGTGTGCATATGCGAGTGTGCGTGCCTGCGCCTGTGTGTGTATATGTATGTGCCTGAATGTGCTTGCATGTGTTTGAGTGTGTGTGTGTGTGTGTGTGTGTGTGTGTGTGTGTGTGTGTGTGTGTGTATGTGTATGTATGTGTTTGAAGGTGCTTGTGTGTGTGTGTGTGTGTGTGTGTGTGTGTGTGTGTGTGTGTGTGTGTGTGTGTGTGTGTGCATGTGAGTGTCTTTATATGTATGAGTGTGCATGCACCCTATTGTTTTTATGTATCTGTATGTGTGTATGTGTATGCGTATCTGTCTATGTTTGTGTGAGTAAGTGTGTGCATACTGTAATAAACTGAATATTAACATTTTATTTTTACTTTTTGATACATTAGAAGCTTGAGCCATATTCTACTGAATAAGTTCAGTACAAGTTTTGCTGAGAGTCTTCAACAAAATCCTGATGTATACTTGAATAACCATCGTACATATTCAGCTTTCTTTTTGCGGTATTGTTTCGGCATATGCCAGCATTTGCCTTACCTTTATTAACAGCCAGATATGGGACTCCTTTGTGAAAGGAATGCATTTGAAATACTAGGACAATATCATTATTTAGAGACCAGTGAACAGGCAGGCATATTAAGTATACAGACTTCCTCACATTTGGAATTTTCATCTCAATAAATGTTAAGCTAAGACAGACACTGTGTTATGCAAGAAAGAAACCAGTGCTTGAACTTTGTCATAGACTAAAGTAACAGGACTGGAGTTTGTTTATACTGCTTTGCAGTGGACAGACCTCAGAGACCCACCATAGGGTTAACACAAATTGAGTATCAAGTATAAACTAAATGAGGCGAGCAACAGATTGGAGTACCCAATATATTTTGTAACATGGCCCTTTCGGTGGCCTGTGTATTGACAATCTCGGCTCTTAATTAATGTGAAGAAATCAATCAAAATGTGTACAGATTAAATTTAATAAGTGGAAACTTAATTAAAAGGTAAACCTAATGCAAAGCCAATTCTTTCTGAAATGCTGTATTGACTTCCAGGACTGTAAATGAGTTTACAATATATTCAAACAAATTGTGTTACTGTTTAAACAATAACTGTCAAGAAGCAGAAAGCTTTAACAAATGATTGGCAGTGTTATTAATTACAATCAAATTATTACCTCCTGCACAACGATAGGAAATCAACTGCTGCATAAACAATGCAAAGAAGAATAAAGAAGTAGCATGTTTTCAAATGTGTAAAAATATATTTTATTTGTATTTATTTATATTGCTTTATTGGGGTAGAGAGCACTAAACCATAATCAGCCTAGAAATATAATAAGACTGGAATAAAATAATATGTAAAATATTATTTTAAATCCTTCCTTAACCAACAATATTCAGAAAATGTTTACATATTTGGATGACCTTTTCATAATCTAGTGCTGTTCAGCCCACTAATAAGTTAAATGTTTGCACACAAGATACAAATTATTTAAGTAATCATTTGCATTTTTCAGGAAAAAAAATATTTCTTTAAGTAGTTCTTCTTGTTCGTTTACTTTACCCCTGCCTGTTTGGTATACTCACCATTAAAATTGTTGTTATTCTTTCTTATGGCCACTAACATGTTGCATCATTATTTTTAAAGGGCAATACCTCCCCCTTTTCCTCCTGTAGTGGTTGAACTGTCTCCGCTGCACATTCCCTGAGAAACGTCTTGTTTCATTTATAGATGTGTATCCTTGGTTTCCTTCCTCTCCTTTATTTTATACTCTCAAAAACATTTTCTTGCATCCAGTTTTGTCTCGATCACTTGGTCACTTAACTGAAACCTTTAGTGTTACGTCCATTTAGCATGTTTGTCTATTTGTAGTAACCAGTGATTCTTCACTGGACTTTCTTACTTCAGACATCTTTTCCTTACCAATATTCAATGCAACATTGTGATTCTAAAGTCTAGTGGAAGTACTGGGACTAACTTCTAGCTGCACCATTATGAAGCCAGCTAGAAGCCAGCCAAACTGGAGGCAGAGCTCTCTCAACCCAAGACTGGCACAGTCAGTCAGGAGGAAATGGTAACCACCCACACCACAAATCCAGTCTCACACAGACCTATTGCATCTGCATACCCAACACATAGACACACAAAAACATACTCGGAGGCTCTAAATAAAATTCTGCCTAAACAGCAAAGACCTCCTAAGTAGATATCCAAGCAATAGCCACCCCTCAACAATACCCACAAATCACATATCCTCACAAAATCAGTGTGCCTCACAGTCACAGCCCATAAGGCCAAACAACACAAAAAATACACTTGTTATAGGGGACTCTATTGTCTGGCACACTGACGTCCCACTCACCAGACTGAACAAGGAGAAGGTCACTGTAAGCTGCCTGTTGGGTGCCAGGATCCGCCACATAATGCAAGCACTCAGGTCACTCCAAAGCAAGTACAAGCATGACTCCATCATTGTCCATGCTGGTGTGAATGACCTGAGATGTACCTCCCTGGATTACATGAAAAGAGACATAGAGGAGCTCTCTGACCATGTAGCCCAGGCTGGTATGTCCCTGACTTTGAGTAGCATCTTGCCCTCACCAAGAATGATGCCACAGTATAAAGACAAAATGATCAGTTTCAACAATTGGCGAAAGTATTGGTGTCATTCAAAGGGGATCCAGTGTCTGTCAGCGTGGAATGACATGCTCGATAAGCCACGTTGCTTCGCTAGGGACAGCTTGCACCTGTCACCCTTAGGCTTTCGTATACTGGCCAAGGCTCATGCCACCCCCATAGTGCCTTTTTTAGGCAAGGCTCAAAGGACAAACCCACCTCCATAGATAACCCAAAGATAAAAAAACTAAAGGTAATGCTACTCAATGCCAGAAGTCTAAACCTCAAGATGCATGCACTCGAGACTCTCCTCAGTATGGAGAAAATCGATGTCTGTGCAGTAACAGAAACCTGGTTCAAGGCTCCTGAGAGCACCCCAGCACTACCAGGTTATAACTCATACCATGCGTTTTGGCCCCAAAACTCGGACCAAGCACAAAAGGAGGGGAGTATCTATATTCATCAAAGATACCTACACCTCCAGGTTAGTGGCACTGCACGAAGCATCGGAAACCATCCATGTGCAACTAACAGTGGGCAAAACTGCCTATCAGTTTGTAGCCTGCTACAGAGCACCCTCCCTATTACAGGAACCCCACTTGGCATTCCTGAGAACACTGGAGAATATGAAGGTCTCTCCAAACACTATGTTATTGGGTGACTTCAACTAACCAAACATTGACTGGGAAAACTACTCAAGCCCAAACACCCTCGCCCAACGGCTCCTTGAATTTATAAACTCTAATGCAATGGAACAACTGGTCACCACTCCCACAAGAGGGAACAACATATTAGACCTGGTCATCACCAACATGGGAACTCTATGTTCCAAACCAGAGGTAAACCCCTCATTGGTAAGATCAGACCATAAACAAATTTCCCTGGACATCCATATCCTGTCCCCACCCCCAGCCAAGGAAATCACTGTAAAGAATTTCTCCAAAGCCAACTTTGCACTTCTCAAGACTGAGGTGGAATCATTCAAAGCCCCTGGGCCAGAGGATAATACAGCCCAATCTGCAGAATCCTTTACAAATGCATTCTATGAGCACCTGCAGGAATGCATGGATCGTGCTATCCCAAATAAAACCAAGACTCACTCCTCCAAAAACAGGGGACCAGTCTGGTGGACCCCGGCCATAAATAAGCTATACAACAGAAGGAGGAAGCTACTACATGACAGAGCAAAATCCCAAAAAGGAAGGTATCTCTGATCAGTATTAGCAAGAAACTTCGATCCCTCATAAAATCATCAAAGGCCAGTTCCGAAAGAAAAATTGCCCTAGACACTAAAGATAATCACAAGACCTTCTTTAGTTTTGTCAGAAACATGGGCGGAAACTCCCAGATATGCTCTGAATTGTTGCATAACAGTACAAAATATACCAAACCTACAGACATAGCCAACATCCTGGCAGACAGATTCAGCACAAACTTCTCCCCCCCTTCCCCCCCAGAGGAGCAAATGCCTATCCCAACTGAATGTAACCTCCCTGACATCACAGATGCATAGGTGAAAGCTGCCCTCTCCAAATCAAAAAACACAGCATCTATGGGACCGGACGGTGTCCCAGGCTGTGTCTTACACGAGCTCCAAGAAGAACTGAACCCTCACATTAAGTCACTGTTCAAACTTAGCCTTACTACAGGATATGTACCCAAAGAATGGCTTACAGCTACAGTGGTCCCACTCCACAAAGGTGGTGCCACAACGGACCCCAGAAACTATCGCCCCATAAGCCTGACTAGTCTAGTCTGTAAAGCTATGGAGCATATTATCATGGAACTCATAAACAAAGACATTGGAAGACTCCAGACACTGGACCCTACCCAATTCGGCTTTGTTAAGGGCAGATCTTGCCTCTTAAACCTAGTTGATTTCTTTGAAACAGTTACCAAAGCCATAGATGAGGGCAAGGTAGTCCACACAGCCTACCTGGACCTCGCAAAAGCCTTCGACACAATACCCCACTCGGGCATAATAAATAAGCTTACCAGCTTAAATATCAACCCCTATATCACAAGATGGGTTGCAAACTGGCTCAGAGATAGAACCCACATGGTCAGAATCGCAGGTGCCATGTCCGAATCCAAACCAGTTACAAGTGGTGTCCCACAGGGTTCAGTTCTGGGACCTCTCTTGTTCGGTATATACTTCTCTGAGGTTCAGGCTAACACAGGGGGATTATGGCTGACAAAGTTCGCAGATGACTGCAAACTGGGGGCCATAATCGAATCTCCAGCTGACACAAGCATCCTCCAAAAGGGTCTCACAGAGATGGATGCTTGGTGCCAGAACCGCAGCCTCAAGCTAAATGCTAAAAAGTGCATAGTCATCCCCTTTGGGAAAAACAAGGTGCCCACAAATTACCACATAGGTGGTAATCCATTAAGTACGGAAGAAGTAATTAGAGATTTAGGGACCAACATAGATAGTAATCTCTCCTTTGATAATCACGTTGCCAAAGTGGTTAGAAAGACATTCTATATAGCCCACCTTATCACGAAAGGGTTCACATCTAGATCAAGAGAGGTCATTGTGCCCCTCTACTCGTCACTCATCAGGCCCATAATTGAATACAATGCCCCATTTGGGATGTACCTTACCCGACACCTACAGCAACTGGAGATACCCCAAAAGTACCTCACCAAGAGGATCATGGGCTACAAACAGATGTCCTATTGCTTACCGCCTACTCAGAGGCGATCTATGCCTGACGTACAAAGCCATGTCAAACCCAGAATTAATGGACATGCTCCACCTCAAAAAATCCAAGTCCCTTAGAGCTACACGATCCAGGGACCTAAACCTCAGCACAAAAATAAATAGGACATGCTGGAGGGACAGATTAATTTCCCAAAGGCTCCCCTCACTCTGGAATAGAATCCCAATTCATGTTAGACATAGCCCCTTGCTGACCCTCTTCAAGCGAAATTTGGACGCGTGGATGGGAAATCGCAAATTCACCCCTGGGATCTCTCCTGTGTCCCTGCTAGACAGAGGCACAGTAAACTAATCTTAAAAGGGCACCTTCTGTGACCTACTTTACAGAGGCACAGTAGGCTAATCTAATAGGGAGGCGGAAGCCAAATACACTCTGGCTAGGCTTATAAATGCCCTAGGGCAGATAGCCTAGTATCTACCTATGAACCTATGAACCTATAAGAGTGCTAATCTTTGTATAGTTCTTCCCTCATTTCCTCAGTATCAAGTAAAACTTGATACTGTGGTCCCCATTCCAGTCTCTCTCCAATTCTTCACATGTGGATATTGGCAGCAGTGGGTACTCTGGTTTTGGCTTCAGATTTCTTTAGTAATGGCTGCACCATGCTCTAGAACTGACAGGTCACATAGCCAGTCCCTAGATGCCCAGAACATAGATTGATAGAAGGAACTTGGTGTCTAACCTTAGAACCATCTCATAGGGTACAGCCTCCTGCCTTCCAGTTGGTCTTGAGGCCTCAGATGAATAGAACACGATGCCCCCTTTTATATTATATTCCCAAATCCCTCTATGTTATATGGGCAGCACAATGGTGCAGCAGTAGCGTTGTTGCCTCACAGCAAGAGGTTCTCTGGTTCGATTCTTCGCTGGAGTGCCTACTGTGCAGAGTCTGCATGTTCTCCCTGCATTTGTGTGGGTTTCCTCTGAGTGCTCCAGCTTCTTCCCACATTACAAAGACATGCATCTAGAGCATTTCTCCCCCTCCGATGAAAACTGGCTTCGCTCCAAGTCAGACTATCTTGGTTAACAAATTTTAAAGAAATAAATATGCCTAAATGTTTGTTTCATGTGTGATATTAAAATCAGTTAATTAAAATCAAAGATAATTATAATTTTGCATTTTAAGTCTTTTTTTGCCTTGGGGAAACAGATGAGAAGGGATGTCCATGCTGGTGCTAATCAGCTATAGCTGGCATTATTTATTGTTTATTTTGTTTAACATTTGTTTACATGCAAATTCCAACTATTACAGAGCTCATTTTCAGCAGAGGCCCAGGGATGAACACTCCAGACACATGTCATTGTAGTGTGGGAGGAAACCTACATGAACACAGGGGGGACATGTAGACTCCACACAGAAGGCACCCAAGCTGAAAACTGAAGAGGAGCACTTCTTGCTGTGAGGTGACAATGCAAACCACTGCACCACTGCACCACTGCACCATTAATGCGCATTAGCTCCCTACTCCTGAGGTTGTCTTTGTGAATCTGACTGTAATTAAACTGTAGTATTTAGAGTTGACAACATTTATATCCATTTCAAAATGTATCATGCATTAACAATACATATCCATGCAACCCTTTACAAAGGAGAAAGTTCATTAACCCCCTCTGCAGTAGAAGTCCTTTGGGATGTAATCAAATCTAAATAGTGTACAGGTGGCAACTACTCTGTCGATTTAAAAATAATACTGTGAAGTACTATTTAATACCAGTAACTGCCGTCGTAAGAGGATCATCTATTTTGTTCGACATAGTTTATAAACACATGTTTGCAGTCTTCGGAGACATTAACTTTAAACTAAGATGACACAATCCAAACATTATTAAGCGGCATAAGACATCAGATTTTAAGTTTCAGATTCATCTTGGCAGGTCAGACAGAAATAAAACACAGAAACTTTTGATCAACATACTTAAACATAATTCTTACTTAGACCTAAATCCTGAAATAAACAAACACAGCATGTGAGAAATGGAGTTACACTATGAAAATTGTGACACAACTCTCACATACTGACAAATCAAATGGCAAACAGGTTGTCATCAAACTCACATTATTTTCATCACTAAATAAGATCTCAATAAATAAATCCACATATGTGGAGGTAGTCACATGTAACTTAACCAAAACCACAGAGGCCTCTCATACGATGCCCTAAGAAACACATGCAAATAAAACCAAGTCAACACCAGCCACTACAAATAAAAATACACATCACAGTGTCTCCACCAGCAAGCCCCTAAGGAAAAACACCACACATTCAAACATCTTGGTCATAGGAGACTCCATTGTGAAAAACATAGACACCCTCATTACCAGGTTGGATAAAGAGTAGGTTACAGTCAATTGTCTGTCAGGGGCCAGGATTCACCAGATTATGCAGGTACTCAGGTGACTCAAAAAGAAGTACCAGTATTAGTCAGTCATAGTCCATGTGGATGTGAATGATCTGAGATGTACCTCCCTGGACTATATGAAGAGAGATGTGATAGACCTCTCAGAATATCTTTCACAGTCTGGTATAAGCATCTCATTGAGAAGCATTCTACCCTCACCAAGGATAATTCCACAATACAAACAGAAAATGATTGACTTCAATAATTGTCTTAGCGACTAGTGGCATTTCAAGGAGATCCAGTATTTGCCAGCCTGGGATGACATGATCAACAGCCCATGTCCGTTTGCCACATATGGTCTGCACCTGCTGCCACTAGGCTTTCACATACTGGTCAAGGCAGTAGCCACTCCCACAGTGCCTTTTTAGGCAGTACCAAACCAACAGACCTACCAACTTAACAAATTCTTCTAATGCCAAGTTGAAGATACTACTGCTCATTGCTAGCAGTCTTAACATGAAATTGCACTCGCTGGAAGTTCTCTTCACCCTGGAGAATGCTAATGTATGAGCAGTTGTAGAGAAATGGTTCAAGGCTGCGGAAAGGACCTCAGCAATACAAGGCTACAATGCTATCACACATTCAGATCACCCTCTAAAAAGGAAAGGAAATAAAAGGAAGAGGTGTTTCCGTTTACATAAAAAGCAATCGCAACTCTAGATTGATCAATCAGGATGAGTCATAGGTTCATAAGTTCATAGGATGCTACTAGGCTATCAGCCAGGAGGCCCTTATAAGCCCAGCCAAGAATTTCTTCCATGTTCCGTCAAAGTTAGCACCTGTTTTTCCTGACCAGCAGGGACACAGGTGGGATCCCAGGGATGTATTTTCTGTTTCCCATCCAGTCATCCAGATTCCTCTTAAAGAGGGGTAGAGAGGCACTCTGCTTGACATGAAGAGGGAGTCTATTCCACAGATGGGGGAGTCTTTGGGACACAAATCTATTCCGCCAACAAGTTCTATTAATGTTACAGACCATGTTAAAGCCTTGCATGTGGGTTGTATGAGTGGAGTTTGTCTTACAGATATGCAGCATCTCTATCAAGGCTGGGTCTGAAATGGCCTTGCATGGCAGATACAGGTCACTTCTGAGCAGTCTGTATGAGACTGAGTAGAGGGACAGGGCTTTTAGCCTATCTGTATAGGATAGGTGTTTGAGACCCTGGATTTTACTGGTCAGGAACCTCTGTGGTCTCTCCAACTGCTGCATGTGCTTGGCAAGGTACATGCTGAAGGGGGACATTGTACTCAACAATGGGTCTGATAAGGGAGGAGTACAGGGATGTTATGACTTCATTGTTCCTCGATAAAATACCCTTATTTATGAGGTGGGCCATGTAGAAAGCCTTCCGTACAACAGAGGCAATGTGGTGGTCAAAAGTCAGGTTGCTGTCAACCTGGGTGCCCAAGTCCCTCATGACTGATTGTATGCTTAGTATGTTGTTATTAATGTGATCATTAATAGGGATGACATTTTCCACAAAGGGGATAATGATGCATTTTTTGGCATTCAGATTGAGGTCATGCTTCTGGCACCAGTCATTAGTATGGGTAAGGCCCTCTTGGAGGATATTCACATCACTAGGGGAATGTAAGACAGAGCCCACAGGTTTTGGCTTGCACCTCAGTATATCCCACACAGTAGAGGCCCCAAGCCCAATCCTTAGGGTACACCCCTTGTTACAGGTCTAATACTAAAGTTGGTTTACCCTACTATGACTGAGTGGGTTCTATCAGTGAGCCAGTTAGCTACCCATTTGGTAACATATGGGTTGATTCCTAGCTGGGAGAGTTTATCTATTATGCCCGAGTTGGGCCAAAAAGATGGCCTTGATTACAACTCAAGTTATGCAAACACAGCTAGATTCAGCAGGTCTGAATTTAGTCTATGGTACAGCAAACAAGGCACACCAATTTCAGAAAGAAACAGTTGAAATAAGCAGACAGAATAAGCCTTTAACCAGCAATTCCCAGCTCAGAAGGGCAGAATCTACCCTCTACTCCCACAAGAGTGCAGACCAGAAACCTACTTAATGTAAAATAACTGGCCTGAAGCCCAAGTGTTTAAATCGAAAGGCTTAGACTAACAGTTACAATTTAATCAAGCTACTAACAAGCAGTAATGAATGCAGGAGAATAAGTGCAATTGAGTACTTTTAAGAACAGGCAGCAAAAGTAAAATAAATTAATAAAGTAAGAAGAAACACAAATACAGTAATTGTTTATGGTAAGTGGAAAGAGACGGAACATGATAATTTAAGGTTGAGAAACTAAGTGGGTGGGCCTTCCCAAATGATCTCTGTCTACTCAGTGGAA
Organism: Protopterus annectens; assembly: GCF_019279795.1. Lineage (NCBI taxonomy): Eukaryota > Metazoa > Chordata > Ceratodontiformes > Protopteridae > Protopterus > Protopterus annectens. The sequence goes on along the minus strand of NC_056729.1, from coordinate 1,767,053,729 downwards.
TAAGCTGATGAGATGGGACTAGGAGGCGTGTCCAAAATGAGATTTATAATAGGGGCAGGCAACTCAAAAGCCACCAAATTTAAGAACATAAACAAGGACTGGGCAGGAGGAAGGGGGAACTCTTAAAACTCCAACAGAACAGAAAACTTAAAACAAAACAAATGTAATACTAGACTAAGATACAGATCAATCCTTAAATAAAGAGCTTCAAATCAAAATTAAATGCAGAGATGAGTGATACTCAGAGCAATGCAAATGGCACAAACACTTCAGATAACTAAAGTATTTCTAAATAAAAGAGCAATGCTGTCTCTCAGCTCCTCCCACTAATTAACTGATGTTATTCAAAGTTTGCAAAGGAATTCTTTGGTAACTTTTTTAACTGACCTTAGCCAAGAACTCTTAAATCTCCAACAGAACAGAAAACTTAAAACAAAGCAAATGCAATATTCAAATAAGATGCAAAATAGAAGTGATCAAACCTTAAATAAAGAGCTTCAAATCAAAATTAAATGCAGAGATAAGTGATAGCCAGAGCAATGCAGACCACACAAATACTTCATATAACTACAGATATTTCTAAATAAAAGAGCGATGCTGTCTCTCAGCTCCTCCCACTAATTAACTGATGCTTTTCACAGTTTGAGTTACTCCATCTCCAGATGACCTCAAGCCAAATCTCCCACCATATCATCACTAGATACAGGTCCCCAACCATGAACCATGAAAACTACTCAACATAACTGACATTTCTACAACAGCTTACCCTTCACCCTAGTACACTACTCATGTGTGATTTTACTACCTCTGCATAAACTGGGAAACATATATAACCACTAACTTGCAGTCTCAGAGATTCCTGGACTTTGTCAATGCAAATGTTCTGGAACAGCTGGTTTGCACTCCCACTAGGGGCGCATATATCCTTGACATGTTACTCACCTCACAAACATAAGGGAGTGTTGCACCACCCCCAGTATAATGTCCTCATTGGTAAGATCAGATCATAAATTGGTCTTCTATGAAATAAATAAATAATGATTAATCATTAATCATGGACATAAATTCATAGGCACCACAAAATGTGGGAGTTGCAACCAATGTGGGTTAATTATTAGGGTACCTTATTTAATTTTGGATGACAAAAACAGAACAGAGGTTAGATTTCAAAAAGGTAACTGTAGAACCTGTCACTTAGTTTATCTGGCAAAGTGTACCAAATGCCCTTGTTTTTTTGTGGGGAAGACGGAGAGATGTCTTAGAAATAGAATTTACGATCATTGTTACAAAATAAGAAAACAGGATACCAACAATGCTTTATGGAGACATCTTAGTGGTAATACACACTGTGATTCCTTTAATTGTGGCATTTTAGAATGTATAAAATTAAATCCAAGAGGGGGAAGTATGAAGTACAAACTTGGAGAAAAAGAAACTAGGTGGCAAATTAAACTCAATGCCTCTGTTTATCCTGGACTTAATGAAACTATCTCCATTAAACCTATTTTGGAAAATAGAGGGTAGCAGAGACAAAGATTCATAAAAGGTTTAGTTAAAGCAAGGATGTTTTTTATTGTGGCACATATGTCAATATTATAAATGTCAATATTACAAATGTTTTACTGTTACACACACTTTATGTGGTAAGCAACTGTTTTTAATATGGTTACAAGTGTAGGAAGTTTGAATGAATATAAATTGTTGTATTTTCTATACAAAAAAGGCAATTGACAAGGAAATGAAGCACTGAGCACTTTAAATTTTCATTACAAGTCATTATGTTTTAATTGATTTTACACAATTGATGAAATTAATTGATTCATGTTTGTATATAAGTGGGTAGTGGCAAGGAAGATTCAGTTCTGAGGAAGTCTACATAGAGTAGATGAAAGCGCTTAACTCTTGTGTATGCTATGGACTATAGCTTTTTTTATTTTCAATAAACGCATTCTGTTTAAGAAGTGGTGTTCGGTGCTGCTACACTTGACTGAGAGCGGATACTGGTGTTATTTATTATATGAAATAAATGCAAATGTAATACCCCATCAAACCTTTCTAAAGAATTTTCCAAGGCAAATTACCTTCTATTAAGTGATAGCAAAGGTAATTTTAAAGCTCTCCATAACATTGAAAACATGGAGACCTAAGCAGAAGTATTCATAAATGTCCTGTGCAATCACTTAAACAACTGCATAGAAATGGCAGTACCTGACCAAACAAAACCCAGGTCTAGCAGGAAAAGCAAGTCACCCTGGTGGACCTCTGGCATAAATAAATTATACAACAGAAGGAAGAAATTCCTGCCTAGAAGTAAGTGGGGTGGTATATAACAGAGAAATAAATCCCTCATTATTCTCAACAGGCAAATAAGAGAACCAGTCAAGTCATCAAAAGTTAAATATGAAACTACAATACCTCTGAAGCAAAGAATAACCACAACATGTAAACAGTAATAAAACATTAAAAAGCGAGCAACTAAGGCAATACTTGCATGAGACACAAGTTTATTTAAAATTAAATACTGTTAAAGTAAAACCAACTAAGTGCTTTCGCCAAGAAACATGAATTGGCTTCATCGGAGTCATTCAATTATGATGTAACTTCCTTTATATACTCTAATTACTTAAGTAATTATTCATGATTTTGCTTGCATCAATGAAATTACCCTGACTAAACTTAAAGACATTCTTCCCCTCAATGTAATATATATATATATATATATATATATATATATATATAGAATAACATGCTATAAACCACAATAATCAATATAATCAAAATAAAGATATTCATATTAATATTAAAAATTAACAAAATAGTATAAAACATTATTAAAAAATGTACTTAAAATGCAAAATATAGTTGATCTGTTAGTTGCAGTCAAATAAGTGTTTTCACAGTACACTTGAAATTAAACCTCTGCTGTCCTTTGATTCAAAAAGGAGCTATTGAACAATAATCATTTAAACCTGGCTTGCAACAAGCATTTAGTCTCAGTTGCCATTTAGTTTCTCTGGTTTCTAATTCTAATTCATCATCCCCATCCCTAGAGTCACTCTGTACTCTGTCAATGACAAAGAACAAAAATCTCTTGTAGTTGGGACATTCTGGAGTGTGAACATATAAAGCATTGTTCATTTTTTTATTTTTAATGTCTCTAAGGTGCTCAGTAATGCGATCCTGTAACCTTCTTTTGGTCTTGCCTACGTAGAAACCAGGGCAGGATAAGCATGTAGCTAAATAAATCACCATAGTGTATTGCAGTTGCACCTGCCCGGGCATCTTATAGTACGTTCAAAACTTCCTATAAAGACATTCGTACCATCATTTATATTTTTACAGCTCTTGCAAGCACCACATTTATACATCAATGACCTGTGCTTGCCTTGTTTTCTGTTGACACTTTCAAGAATGTTCTTTATATTACGCCCCCTACTGTAGACAACCTTAGGTTTATGCCCCACCTTTTCCTTCATTTCTTTGTCAGAGTGAGCTTCCCATGTATTATTAACACTTGATACCATAGGTTCATAGGTTCATAAGTAGGTGCAAGGCTATTGGCCCTAGGGCCTATATAAGCCTAGCCAAATGGTACCCTGGCTTTTGCCACCCAAGAAAATTATTTTCCTGTGCCCCTGTCAAGCAGAGCCACAGAAGTGATCCCCAGGGTGAATTTCTTACCTCCCATCCAATCATCAAGATTTTTCTTGAAGAGTGCTAATGAGGAGCTTTGTTTGATATAGACAGGTAGTTTGTTCCAGAGTATGGGAAGTCTCTGGGACAGGAATCTATCCCTCCAGCATATTGTGTTTATTGTGGTGACAAGGTTTAGTTCCCTAGAGTGTGTAGCTCGGAGGGATTAGGATTTCTTTACATGGAGCATGTCCAATAGCTCTGGGTTTGACATAGCTTTGTATGTTAGGCAGAGATCACCTATGTGACAGAGTAAAGCTGGAGTTTTTTTAGATGGTTTGCATAGGACATCTGTTTGAGGCCAGTAATCTTCTTTGTGAGGTATTTCTGTGGCCTTTCCAGTTGTTGTAGATGTCTTGTGAGGTATATACCAAAAGGGGCATTGTACTCTACAATGGGTCTAATGAGTGATGAGTAGAGGGGAACAATGACCTCTTTTTTCCTGGATGAGAAACCTTTTGTGATGAGGTGTGCCACATAGAAAGATTTCCTAACTACTGTGGCGATGTGATTATCAAAGGAGAGACTACTGTCCACCTGTGTCCCAAGGTATCTTATCACACTTTTGGTGTTAAGTAGACTACCGCCTATGTGGTAGTCCATGGGTACAGAGTTTTTACCAAAAGGGATGACAATGCACTTTTTGGCATTGAGCTTGAGGCCATGACTTTGACACCAGGCATCTGTCTCAGTGAGGCCCTTTTGTAGGATGTCCGCATTGTTAGGAGTTTGGATTATGGCTCCTAGTTTGCAGTCATCTGCAAACTTTGTTAGCCAAAGACCTTCTGTGTTAGCCTGTACTTCAGAGAAGTAGATTCCAAACAGGAGAGGACCTAGGACTGAACCCTGTGGTACTCCACTTGTCACTGGTCTGAAGTCTGATTTGGAGTCTGCTACTTTCACAGTGTGGGTTCTGTCAGTGAGCCAGTTGGCAACCCATCTTGTGACATAGGGATTTATACCTAGTTTAGTGGGTTTATCTATAATTCCAGAGTGGGGGATGGTGTTGAAAGCCTTGGCAAGATCTAGATAGGCTGTGTGAACCACCTTAATCTCATCTACGGCTTTGATGACCACTTCAAAGAAGTCTATCAGGTTTAGGAGACAAGTTTGATATTTCTATATTGTATTGTAATACCAGGACATTGGTGTCTAACTTGGCCGTGTTGGTTCTATTAGTATTTAGACCTGCATTTAAAATAGGCTTAAATGTAGTATTTCTTTTAAGCATAACTTCTTTCTTAACTTTCAGCAGAAAGTTTAAGGGGTAGCCTCTGTTTCGGAACATTCCACTGAATGTATCAATCTCTTTTTTAAATGTTTCATCGCTACTAATGAGCTTAGATAACCTAACCATTTAGCCTTTTATTATATCCTTCCTCAGATGGAAAAGGTGGCGACTGTTATAGTGCAGTAACATCTTGGAATATGTATCACTTCTGTGGATACTACTGGCCATGGTGCCTCCAGCAAACCTCACATGCAACAAAACTTTGGCTATAAAGGCAGAGGAAAAAACACATCTTCTCTCCCATTCGAAGAGAACCAAATGTGTACGAGAATAGCCCTCAAAATAATGAAAACATTCAGAACAATAGTTCTGATGGTGAAAGGGGGTTTGACAACACTAGGGGGAATAATGATTATTCTTTTCAGTGGCGGTCAACAACTAAGGAGGTCTGAGAGACTGAAAAATTAAAGGAAACGGACCCCCCCGGGCAGGCAGAACTACAATGTTCAGAGCAACAGGAACAGCAATTATTCCAACAAGGGGACAACAGCAAGGCTGGAGGAGAGACTTTCATTGACTGAGTTATTTAACATAACTGCTATGTCATACCAAGATTCATTGAATGTAGTTGAAAATGATTGTTCTGAAGTTGCAATGGAATGTAATATTTTGGAAAGTGATGGTTTTTATAGTTACACTTATAGTGATGTCATTGTTAGTGAAGGACATTTCAACTTATTTAAAAAAGGGATATTTTTGTACCTAATTATGACTGACATTGCAAATGTTTTGATTAATTAAAAGTGTATACTAGAAAATTGAATCTCAGTTTATAATTCAAAAACAGCAATGTAGGCTTAGACAAAAACTTGGTAGCCAAACATAAGAGCACATTCATCCCCGCCAGTCACTCACTTATAGTGTCCTTTGAGAAATGATGTGAACAACAATTTAGAAAAATAGTCAAAGAGACCAAACATAACACTAACAATCTTACGAGAGATGAAGCCACGATTTTGAATGAATTGGCAGGAAACAAGATGTATTGTGTAATGAAACCAGACAAGGATGGGGGGTAGTCATTATGTCTCACATAGATTACAGTTCCAAAATGTTTGAAATATTGAATGATACCACAACTTAGAGCATGACTTCAAGAAATGCTGTTAATAGAGCTTATGCCAGGATTGATGTTTTTTTATTTGATGCTCTATTTAAAAAAAAATTGCCCTAGACTCTAAAGATAATCACAAGACCTTCTTTAGTTATGTCAGAAACATGGGCGGAAACTCCCAGATATGCTCTGAATTGTTGCATAACAGTACAAAAAATACCGAACCTACAGACATAGCCAACATCCTGGCAGACAGATTCAGCACAAACTTCTCCCCCCCCTCCCCCCCAGAGGAGCAAATGCCTATCCCAACTGAATGTAACCTCCCTGACATCACAGATGCATAGGTGAAAGCTGCCCTCTCCAAATCAAAAAACACAGCATCTATGGGACCGGACGGTGTCCCAGGCTGTGTCTTACACGAGCTCCAAGAAGAACTGAACCCTCACATTAAGTCACTGTTCAAACTTAGCCTTACTACAGGATATGTACCCAAAGAATGGCTTACAGCTACAGTGGTCCCACTCCACAAAGGTGGTGCCACAACGGACCCCAGAAACTATCGCCCCATAAGCCTGACTAGTCTAGTCTGTAAAGCTATGGAGCATATTATCATGGAACTCATAAACAAAGACATTGGGAGCCTCCAGACACTGGACCCTACCCAATTCGGCTTTGTTAAGGGCAGATCTTGCCTCTTAAACCTAGTTGATTTCTTTGAAACAGTTACCAAAGCCATAGATGAGGGCAAGGTAGTCCACACAGCCTACCTGGACCTCGCAAAAGCCTTCGACACAATACCCCACTCGGGCATAATAAATAAGCTTACCAGCTTAAATATCAACCCCTATATCACAAGATGGGTTGCAAACTGGCTCAGAGATAGAACCCACATGGTCAGAATCGCAGGTGCCATGTCCGAATCCAAACCAGTTACAAGTGGTGTCCCACAGGGTTCAGTTCTGGGACCTCTCTTGTTCAGTATATACTTCTCTGAGGTTCAGGCTAACACGGGGGGATTATGGCTGACAAAGTTCGCAGATGACTGCAAACTGGGGGCCATAATCGAATCTCCAGCTGACACAAGCATCCTCCAAAAGGGTCTCACAGAGATGGATGCTTGGTGCCAGAACCACAGCCTCAAGCTAAATGCTAAAAAGTGCATAGTCATCCCCTTTGGGAAAAACAAGGTGCCCACAAATTACCACATAGGTGGTAATCCATTAAGTACGGAAGAAGTAATTAGAGATTTAGGGACCAACATAGATAGCAATCTCTCCTTTGATAATCACATTGCCAAAGTGGTTAGAAAGACCTTCTATATAGCCCACCTTATCACGAAAGGGTTCACATCTAGATCAAGAGAGGTCATTGTGCCCCTCTACTCATCACTCATCAGGCCCATAATTGAATACAATGCCCCATTTGGGATGTACCTTACCCGACACCTACAGCAACTGGAGATACCCCAAAAGTACCTCACCAAGAGGATCATGGGCTACAAACAGATGTCCTATTGCTTACCGCCTACTCAGAGGCGATCTATGCCTGACGTACAAAGCCATGTCAAACCCAGAATTAATGGACATGCTCCACCTCAAAAAATCCAAGTCCCTTAGAGCTACATGCTCCAGGGACCTAAACCTCAGCACAAAAATAAATAGGACATGCTGGAGGGACAGATTAATTTCCCAAAGGCTCCCCTCACTCTGGAATAGAATCCCAATTCATGTTAGACATAGCCCCTTGCCGACCCTCTTCAAGCGAAATTTGGACGCGTGGATGGGGAATCGCAAATTCACCCCTGGGATCTCTCCTGTGTCCCTGCTAGACAGAGGCACAGTAAACTAATCTTAAAAGGGCACCTTCTGTGACCTACTTTACAGAGGCACAGTAGGCTAATCTAATAGGGAGGCGGAAGCCAAATACACTCTGGCTAGGCTTATAAATGCCCTAGGGCAGATAGCCTAGTATCTACCTATGAACCTATGAACCTATAAGAGTGCTAATCTTTGTATAGTTCTTCCCTCATTTCCTCAGTATCAAGTAAAACTTGATACTGTGGTCCCCATTCCAGTCTCTCTCCAATTCTTCACATGTGGATATTGGCAGCAGTGGGTACTCTGGTTTTGGCTTCAGATTTCTTTAGTAATGGCTGCACCATGCTCTAGAACTGACAGGTCACATAGCCAGTCCCTAGATGCCCAGAACATAGATTGATAGAAGGAACTTGGTGTCTAACCTTAGAACCATCTCATAGGGTACAGCCTCCTGCCTTCCAGTTGGTCTTGAGGCCTCAGATGAATAGAACACGATGCCCCCTTTTATATTATATTCCCAAATCCCTCTATGTTATATGGGCAGCACAATGGTGCAGCAGTAGCATTGTTGCCTCATAGCAAGAGGTTCTCTGGTTCGATTCTTCGCTGGAATGCTTACTGTGCAGTCTGCATGTTCTCCCTGCATTCGTGTGGGTTTCCTCTCAGTGCTCCAGCTTCTTCACACATTACAAAGACATGCATCTAGAGCATTTCTCCCCCTCCGATGAAAACTGGCTTCGCTCCAAGTCAGACTTTCTTGGTTAACAAATTTTAAAGAAATAAATATGCCTAAATGTTTGTTTCATGTGTGATATTAAAATCAGTTAATTAAAATCAAAGATAATTATAATTTTGCATTTTAAGTCTTTTTTTGCCTTGGGGAAACAGATGAGAAGGGATGTCCATACTGGGGCTAATCAGCTATAGCTGGCATTGTTTATTGTTTATTTTGTTTAACATTTGTTTACATGCAAATTCCAGCTATTACAGAGCTCATTTTCAGCGGAGGCCCAGGGATGAACACTCCAGACACATGTCATTGTAGTGTGGGAGGAAACCTACATGAACACAGGGGGGACATGTAGACTCCACACAGAAGGCACCCAAGCTGAAAACTGAAGAGGAGCACTTCTTGCTGTGAGGTGACAATGCAAACCACTGCACCACTGCACCACTGCACCATTAATGCACATTAGCTCCCTACTCCTGAGGTTGTCTTTGTGAATCTGACTGTAATTAAACTGTAGTATTTAGAGTTGACGACATTTATATCCATTTCAAAATGTATCATGCATTAACAATACATATCCATGCAACCCTTTACAAAAGAGAAAGTTCATTAACCCCCTCTGGTGTAGAAGTCCTTTGGGATGTAATCAAATCTAAATAGTGTACAGGTGGCAACTACTCTGTCGATTTAAAAATAATACTGTGAAGTACTATTTAATACCAGTAACTGCCGTCGTAAGAGGATCGTCTATTTTGTTCTACATAGTTTATAAACATGTGTTTGCAGTCTTCTGAGACATTAACTTTAAACTAAGATGACACAATCCAAACATTATTAAGCGGCATAAGACATCAGATTTTATGTTTCAGATTCATCTTGGCAGGGCAGACAGAAATAAATCACAGAAACATTTGATCAACATACTTAAACATAATTCTTACTTAGACCTAAATCCTGAAATAAACAAACACAGCATGTGAGAAATGGAGTTACACTATGAAAATTGTGACACAACTCTCACATACTGACAAATCAAATGGCAAACAGGTTGTCATAGGTTCATAGGTTCATAGGTTCATACTAGGCTATCTGCCCGAGGGCATTTATAAGCCTAGCCCATTGTTTTGTGGCTTACGCCACCCCTTTAGTATGGGGAACTATACCCATTATTTTGCTGTGCCTCTGTCGAGCAGTGACACTGAGGTAATTCCTGGGGTATATCTGCGATCTCCCATCCATTGGTCAAGATTTCTCTTGAACAAGGCCAGCGAGGTGCTCTGCCTCACATGTACCGGGATTTTGTTCCACAGCATAGGAGTCTTTGGGTGATGAATCTATCCCTCCAGCACGCCCTATTAATAGCCGTGTCGAGGTTTAAGTCTCCGCCTTGTGGCTCTGATGGATCTAGATTTTTGAGGTGAAGCATATTCATCAAATCTGGGTTTGACATGGCCTTGTATGTTAGGCAAAGGTCACCTCTGAGCAAGCGTAAGCGTTTACTGAATAGAGCTGGAGTTCTTTCAGTCGGGCAGCATAGGACAGATTTTGAGACCCTTTATCCTTTTGGTGAGGAACTTTTGTGGCCTCTCCAGCTGCTGCAAGTGTCGGGTCAGATACATTCCGAATGGGGCATTGTACTCAATCATTGGTCTGATGAGTGATGAGTAAAGGAGACTATGACCTCCTTGATCTAGATGAGAATCCCTTCATGATAAGGTGGGCAATGTAGAAGGACTTCCTAACTACTTTAGCTACATGGGTGTCGAATGACAGACTACTATCAACCTGGGTCCCCAGGTCCCTGATAACTTCTTCTGTGCTCAGTGGATTGCCACCTATTTGGTAGCTAGGGTAACCTTGTTTTTCCCGAAGGGTATGACTATGCATTTTTGGCATTTAACTTTAGGCCGTGGCTCTGGCACCAGTTATCCGCTTCTGTGAGACCCTTCTGAAGGATATCTGTGTCAGATGTGTTTTCTACTATGGCCCAGTTTGCAGTCATCTGCAAACTTTGTCAGCCATAACCCTCCTGTGTTTGCTTGTACTTCGGAAAAGTAGATGCCAAACAAGAGTGGGCCCAGGACTGAGCCCTGTGGGACACCACTTGTGACAGGCTTTGAGTCTGACATGGCGCCAGCAACTCTGACCCTGTGTGTTCTGTCACTCAGCCAGTTTGCAACCCATCTTGTGATGTATGGGTTAACATTTAAGCTGATGAGTTTTTCAATGATACCCGAGTGGGGTATTGTATCAAGGCCTTAGCCAGATCGAGGTAGGCTGTATGGACTGCCTTTCCTCATCAATGGCTTTGGTGACTGTTTCAAAAGTCAACCAAGTTTAAAAGGCATGATCTGCCTTTGACAAAGCCAAACTGGGTTGGATCCAAAGTCTGCAAATTCCCTATGTCTTTATTTATGAGGTCCATTATGATCCTCTCCATGGCTTTGCAGATAAGGCTTGTCAAGCTAATGGGCCGGTAATTTCCAGGGTCTGTGGAGGCACCGCCTTTGTGAAGTGGGACCACAGTTGCAGTGCGCCACTCCTGGGTAATGTATCCAGAGGTAAGACTTTGATTAAACAGCTGTCCTAGCTGTGGGTTTAATTCCTCATTGAGTTCGTGGAGCACACAGCCGGGGACACCATCGGGTCCCATGGATGCTGTGTTTTACTTTGGAGGAAGCAGTTCTCACTTGGGCGGTGGCGAGGTTTGGGGCGCTGCACTCATCTGGTATAGATATCTCTCCTTTGGGGAGGGGGAGAAGTTTGCACTGAACCTGTCAGCCAGTATGTTGGCAATGTCTGTAGGATCAGTAATCTTCACATCATTTTGAACTAGTTCTGAGCATATCTGGGAGTTTCCTCCTAGGTTTCTAACATAGCTAAAGAAGGCCTTATCATTGTCTTTTGAGTCTTTAGCTATTTTTCTCTCGAAATTTGCTTTGGATGATTTTATGAGAGCTCTTAGTTTTTACTTATAGTGATCAAGGGTGTCTTACCTTTTAAGGATTTTGCTCTATCTTGTAGTAGCTTCCTCCTTTTGTTGTAGAGTTTGTTTATGGCTGGGGTCCACCAGACTGGACGCTTGCCTTTGGTACAAAGAGTCTTTGTTTAGCTTGGGATTGCCTTATCCATGCAGTCCTGCAGGTGCTGGTAGAAGGCGTTTGTAAGTGATTCAGCGGCTTGAGTATTGTTTTCCTACTGCTCGGGGCCTGAAAGGAGAACACACTAGTCTTTAGAAGTGTGAAGTCGGCTTTTGAGAAGTTCTTTACTGTGGTCTTTTATTTCAGGTGGGGGTGGGATGAGGACCTCCAGCGAGATTAGTTTCTGTTCTGGTCTCACCAGTGAGGCGTATACTTCCGGTGTTGCTCATTGTGCTCCCATGTTCGTGTTGATGTGATCATGTATGTTATCTCCTCTTCTCGCCATGGTGACTTGTTGTTCCTTGGCATTTGTGTTTATGAATTCCAGGAACTTTTGGGCTAGGGTGTTTGGGCTTGAGTAGTGTTCCCAGTCTATATTAGGGTAATTGAAGTCACCTAGTATGATGGTGTTTGGTGATACATTTAGCCCCTCTAGTGTTTTCAGGAAGGCCAAGTGAGTTTCCTGAGTTTGTGAGGGTGGCCTGTAACATGCTACAATTTGCAGAGCAGTCTTGCCTATGGTTAATTGCACCTGGATGGTCTCCGATGCATCGTGCGTTGCCACCAGTCTTGAGGTGTGGGTGTCCTTGATGAATATGGATACCCCCCCCTCCTTTCTTGGTATTGTCCGGATTTTGGGGCCGGAACGCATGATATGAGGTAAAACCTGATAGCGCTGGGGTGCTCTCAGGAGCCTTGAACCAGGTTTCTGTCACATCACAGACATCGATGTTCTCCATACTGAGAAGGGCCTCGAGTGCATTTTGAGATTTAGACTTCTGGCATTGAGCAGCATTACCCTTAGTTTTTTCCTTTTTGTGTTCTAGGGTGGTAGGTTTAGAATTTGAGCCTTGCCTAAAAAGGCACTATGGGGTGGCAAGAGCCTTTGCCAATATCCAGAATCCCAGGGTGACAGGTGCAAGCCGCCCTTTAAGCAGCGTGGCTTGTCCAGCATGTCATCCCAGGCAGACAGGTACTGGATCCCCTTTGAATGACACCAGTGTTTAAGCCAATTGTTAAAGCTGATCATCTTATCTCTGTATTGTGGCATCATTCTTGGTGAAGGTAGGATACTGCTCAAGGTCAGGGTCATACCTGCCTGGGCTACATAATCAGAGAGCTCCTCAATGTCTCTTTTCATGTAGTCCAAGGAGGTACGCCTCAGGTCGCTTACACCAGCGTGGACAATGACTGAGTCATATTTGTACCTGCTGTTGAGAGACCTGAGTGCTTGCGTTATGTGGCGGATTCTAGCGCCCGACAGGCAGCTTACTGTGACCTTCTCCTTACTCAGTCTGGTGAGCGGGACATCAGTGTGTCTGACTATGGAGTCACCAATGACTAGTGTGTCTGGCATTGTGTTTGGCCTTAAGGGCTGTGACTGTTTGACACTCTGACTGTGAGGTCTATGTGTTGCGGGTGTTGTGTTCTGAGGTGGTGGTTGTTTGGGTGTCTGCTTTGGTGGCCTCTGCTGTTTTGGTAGATTTTTGATCAGAGCCTCCGAGTATGTCTTTGTGTGTTTATGTGTATGATTTGAGGTTGTAAAGGTACTATGTGAGACTGGGTCTATAGTGTGTGTGGTAACCTTCTCCTCCTGACTGGTCTTGCCAGTCCTATGTTGAGAGAGCTCAGCCTCCAGTTTGGCCATATAGTTGCATCTCTCGCATGTATTTGTGTTTTGTGGGAGGAGGAAAGGGTTGTTCAGGTACATGAGGCAATTGAAACATTGCCTCAATATTCCCAGGTTCACCAGCTGAGCAGGAGAGGACACTAGCAACTGATCCCTCGACATGCTAGAAGGGTAGACGAAAAACTTTAAAAAAGATTCCGGGGACGTGGGTGACCGAGAAATGGGGGTTGCCTTTTGGGGTACTATCTATGACAAGAGTGCCGTATCAAGGTAATAAGTACTGTAGGAGCAAGTGCTAGGTTTAATAGATAGAGAATAGTCTACTTGGAGTCAAGTAGAGTTGATCTTTTTAGTTATAGGATACGCTGATTTGATCAGTAGTATAGTTCGAGGAAGGTAGTTTTAAGGGAAAATTTGAAGAGTGGACTTTAGGTAGCCCGAATAGTTTAAACCTGCTTAACCGGCACTGCCCTAGTGTGCAACAGTGGCAGCTCCGCGCTAAATCGCTCTAAATCGTGCTAACGCTTAGCTGCGCTTTATACCAGGGGGCTGGAAAAAGCTAGAAACTGGCCCAAAACGACCAATAAACTACTAGTTACTGGCTGAAACTTCACAAAACTGGACAAAAGGCAGCTCAATGCTTCCCACTCACATTATTTTCATCACTAAATAAGATCTCAATAAATAAATCCACATATGTGGAGGTAGTCACATGTAACTTAACCAAAACCACAGAGGCCTCTCATACGATGCCCTAAGAAACACATGCAAATAAAACCAAGTCAACACCAGCCACTACAAATAAAAATACACATCACAGTGTCTCCACCAGCAAGCCCCTAAGGAAAAACACCACACATTCAAACATCTTGGTCATAGGAGACTCCATTGTGAAAAACATAGACACCCTCATTACCAGGTTGGATAAAGAGTAGGTTACAGTCAATTGTCTGTCAGGGGCCAAGATTCACCAGATTATGCAGGTACTCAGGTGACTCAAAAACAAGTACCAGTATTAGTCAGTCATAGTCCATGTGGATGTGAATGATCTGAGATGTACCTCCCTGGACTATATGAAGAGAGATGTGATAGACCTCTCTGAATATCTTTCGCAGTCTGGTATAAGCCTCTCACTGAGAAGCATTCTACCCTCACCAAGGATAATTCCACAATACAAATAGAAAATGATTGACTTCAATAATTGTCTTGGTGACAAGTGGCATTTCAAGGAGATCCAGTATTTGCCAGCCTGGGATGACATGATCAACAGCCCATGTCCGTTTGCCACATATGGTCTGCACCTGCTGCCACTAGGGTTTCACATACTGGTCAAGGCAGTAGCCACTCCCACAGTGCCTTTTTAGGCAGTACCAAACCAACAGACCTACCAACTTAACAAATTCTTCTAATGCCAAGTTGAAGATACTACTGCTCATGGCTAGCAGTCTTAACATGAAATTGCACTCGCTGGAAGTTCTCTTCACCCTGGAGAATGCTAATGTATGAGCAGTTGTAGAGAAATGGTTCAAGGCTGGAAAGGACCTCAGCAATACAAGGCTACAATGCTATCACACATTCAGATCACCCTCTAAAAAGGAAAGGAAATAAAAGGAAGAGGTGTTTCCGTTTACATAAAAAGCAATCGCAACTCTAGATTGATCAATCAGGATGAGTCATAGGTTCATAAGTTCATAGGATGCTACTAGGCTATCAGCCAGGAGGCCCTTATAAGCCCAGCCAAGAATTTCTTCCATGTTCCCTCAAAGTTAGCACCTGTTTTTCCTGACCAGCAGGGACACAGGTGGGATCCCAGGGATGTATTTTCTGTTTCCCATCCAGTCATCCAGATTCCTCTTAAAGAGGGGTAGAGAGGCACTCTGCTTGACATGAAGAGGGAGTCTATTCCACAGATGGGGGAGTCTTTGGGACACAAATCTATTCTGCCAACAAGTTCTATTAATGTTACAGACCATGTTAAAGCCTTGCATGTGGGTTGTGTGAGTGGAGTTTGTCTTACAGATATGCAGCATCTCTATCAAGGCTGGGTCTGAAATGGCCTTGCATGGCAGATACAGGTCACTTCTGAGCAGTCTGTATGAGACTGAGTAGAGGGACAGGGCTTTTAGCCTATCTGTATAGGATAGGTGTTTGATACCCTGGATTTTACTGGTCAGGAACCTCTGTGGTCTCTCCAACTGCTACATGTGCTTGGCAAGGTACCTGCTGAAGGGGGACATTGTACTCAACAATGTGTCTGATAAGGGAAGAGTACAGGGATGTTATGACTTCATTGTTCCTGGATAAAATACTCTTATTTATGAGGTGGGCCATGTAGAAAGCCTTCTGTACAAAAGAGGCAATGTGGTGGTCAAAAGTCAGGTTGCTGTCAACCTGGGTGCCCAAGTCCCTCATGACTGATTGTATGCTTAGTATGTTGTTATTAATGTGATAATTAATGGGGATGACATTTTCCCCAAAGGGGATAATGATGCATTTTTTTGGCATTCAGTTTGAGGTCATGCTTCTGGCACCAGTCATTAGTATGGGAAAAAGGCCCTCTTGGAGGATATTCACATCACTAGGGGAATGTAAGACAGAGCCCACAGGTTTTGGCTTGCACCTCAGCATATCCCACACAGTAGAGGCACCAAGCCCAATCCTTGGGGTACACCCCTTTTTACAGGTCTAATACTAAAGTTGGTTTACCCTACTATGACTGAGTGGGTTCTATCAGTGAGCCAGTTAGCTACCCATTTGGTAACATATGGGTTGATTCCTAGCTGGGAGAGTTTATCTATTATGCCCGAGTTGGGCCAAAAAGATGGCCTCTATTACAACTCAAGTTATGCAAACACAGCTAGATTCAGCAGGTCTGAATTTAGTCTATGGTACAGCAAACAAGGCACACCAATTTCAGAAAGAAACAGTTGAAATAAGCAGACAGAATAAGCCTTTAACCAGCAATTCCCAGCTCAGAAGGGCAGAATCTACCCTCTACTCCCACAAGAGTGCAGACCAGAAACCTACTTAATGTAAAATAACTGGCCTGAAGCCCAAGTGTTTAAACCGAAAGGCTTAGACTAACAGTTACAATTTAATCAAGCTACTAACAAGCAGTAATGAATGCAGGAGAATAAGTGCAATTGAGTACTTTTAAGAACAGGCAGCAAAAGTAAAATAAATTAATAAAGTAAGAAGAAACACAAATACAGTAATTTTTTATGGTAAGTTGAAAGAGACGGAACATGATAATTTAAGGTTGAGAAACTAAGTGGGTGGGCCTTCCCAAATGATCTCTGTCTACTCAGTGGAATAAGCTGATGAGATGGGACTAGGAGGCGTGTCCAAAATGAGATTTATAGTAGGGGCAGGCAACTCAAAAGCCACCAAATTTAAGAACATAAACAAGGACTGGGCAGGAGGAAGGGGGAACTCTTAAAACTCCAACAGAACAGAAAACTTAAAACAAAACAAATGTAATACTAGACTAAGATACAGATCAATCCTTAAATAAAGAGCTTCAAATCAAAATTAAATGCAGAGATGAGTGATACTCAGAGCAATGCAAATGGCACAAACACTTCAGATAACTAAAGTATTTCTAAATAAAAGAGCAATGCTGTCTCTCAGCTCCTCCCACTAATTAACTGATGTTATTCAAAGTTTGCAAAGGAATTCTTTGGTAACTTTTTAACTGACCTTAGCCAAGAACTCTTAAATCTCCAACAGAACAGAAAACTTAAAACAAAGCAAATGCAATATTCAAATAAGATGCAAAATAGAAGTGATCAAACCTTAAATAAAGAGCTTCAAATCAAAATTAAATGCAGAGATAAGTGATAGCCAGAGCAATGCAGACCACACAAATACTTCATATAACTACAGATATTTCTAAATAAAAGAGCGATGCTGTCTCTCAGCTCCTCCCACTAATTAACTGATGCTTTTCACAGTTTGAGTTACTCCATCTCCAGATGACCACAAGCCAAATCTCCCACCATATCATCGCTAGATACAGGTCCCCAACCATGAACCATGAAAACTACTCAACATAACTGACATTTCTACAACAGCTTACCCTTCACCCTAGTACACTACTCATGTGTGATTTTACTACCTCTGCATAAACTGGGAAACATATATAACCACTAACTTGCAGTCTCAGAGATTCCTGGACTTTGTCAATGCAAATGTTCTGGAACAGCTGGTTTGCACTCCCACTAGGGGCGCATATATCCTTGACATGTTACTCACCTCACAAACATAAGGGAGTGTTGCACCACCCCCAGTATAATGTCCTCATTGGTAAGATCAGATCATAAATTGGTCTTCTATGAAATAAATAAATAATGATTAATCATTAATCATGGACATAAATTCATAGGCACCACAAAATGTGGGAGTTGCAACCAATGTGGGTTAATTATTAGGATACCTTATTTAATTTTGGATGACAAAAACAGAACAGAGGTTAGATTTCAAAAAGGTAACTGTAGAACCTGTCACTTAGTTTATCTGGCAAAGTGTACCAAATGCCCTTGTTTTTTTGTGGGGAAGACGGAGAGATGTCTTAGAAATAGAATTTACGATCATTGTTACAAAATAAGAAAACAGGATACCAACAATGCTTTATGGAGACATCTTAGTGGTAATACACACTGTGATTCCTTTAATTGTGGCATTTTAGAATGTATAAAATTAAATCCAAGAGGGGGAAGTATGAAGTACAAACTTGGAGAAAAAGAAACTAGGTGGCAAATTAAACTCAATGCCTCTGTTTATCCTGGACTTAATGAAACAATCTCCATTAAACCTATTTTGGAAAATAGAGGGTAGCAGAGACAAAGATTCATAAAAGGTTTAGTTAAAGCAAGGATGTTTTTTATTGTGGCACATATGTCAATATTATAAATGTCAATATTACAAATGTTTTTTGTTACATACATTTTATGTGGTAAGCAACTGTTTTTAATATGGTTACAAGTGTAGGAAGTTTGAATGAATATAAATTGTTGTATTTTCTATACAAAAAAGGCAATTGACAAGGAAATGAAGCACTGAGCACTTTAAATTTTCATTACAAGTCATTATGTTTTAATTGATTTTACACAATTGATGAAATTAATTGATTCATGTTTGTATATAAGTGGGTAGTGGCAAGGAAGATTGAGTTCTGAGGAAGTCTACATAGAGTAGATGAAAGCGCTTAACTCTTGTGTATGCTATGGACTATAGCTTTTTTTATTTTCAATAAACGCATTCTGTTTAAGAAGTGGTGTTCGGTGCTGCTACACTTGACTGAGAGCGGATACTGGTGTTATTTATTATATGAAATAAATGCAAATGTAATACCCCATCAAACCTTTCTAAAGAATTTTCCAAGGCAAATTACCTTCTATTAAGTGATAGCAAAGGTAATTTTAAAGCTCTCCATAACATTGAAAACATGGAGACCTAAGCAGAAGTATTCATAAATGTCCTGTGCAATCACTTAAACAACTGCATAGAAATGGCAGTACCTGACCAAACAAAACCCAGGTCTAGCAGGAAAAGCAAGTCACCCTGGTGGACCTCTGGCATAAATAAATTATACAACAGAAGGAAGAAATTCCTGTCTAGAAGTAAGTGGGGTGGTATATAACAGAGAAATAAATCCCTCATTATTCTCAACAGGCAAATAAGAGAACCAGTCAAGTCATCAAAAGCTAAATATGAAACTACAATACCTCTGAAGCAAAGAATAACCACAACATGTAAACAGTAATAAAACATTAAAAAGCGAGCAACTAAGGCAATACTTGCATGAGACACAAGTTTATTTAAAATTAAATACTGTTAAAGTAAAACCAACTAAGCGCTTTCGCCAAGAAACATGAATTGGCTTCATCGGAGTCATTCAATTATGATGTAACTTCCTTTATATACTCTAATTACTTAAGTAATTATTCATGATTTTGCTTGCATCAATGAAATTACCCTGACTAAACTTAAAGACATTCTTCCCTCAATGTAATATATATATATATATATATATATATATATATATATATATATATATATATATATATATATAGAATAACATGCTATAAACCACAATAATCAATATAATCAAAATAAAGATATT
Source organism: Protopterus annectens (assembly GCF_019279795.1). Taxonomy (NCBI): domain Eukaryota; kingdom Metazoa; phylum Chordata; order Ceratodontiformes; family Protopteridae; genus Protopterus; species Protopterus annectens. Next base: position 1,767,034,247 of record NC_056729.1, on the reverse strand, counting down.
CATATTAATATTAAAAATTAACAAAATAGTATAAAACATTATTAAAAAATGTACTTAAAATGCAAAATATAGTTGATCTGTTAGTTGCAGTCAAATAAGTGTTTTCACAGTACACTTGAAATTAAACCTCTGCTGTCCTTTGATTCAAAAAGGAGCTATTGAACAATGATCATTTAAATCTGGCTTGCAACAAGCATTTAGTCTCAGTTGCCATTTAGTTTCTCTGGCTTCTAATTCTAATTCATCATCCCCACCCCTAGAGTCACTCTGTACTCTGTCAATGGCAAAGAACATAAATCTCTTGTAGTTGGGACATTCTGGAGTGTGAACATATAAAGCATTGTTCATTTTTTATTTTTAATGTCTCTAAGGTGCTCAGTAATGCGATCCTGTAACCTTCTTTTGGTCTTGCCTACGTAGAAACCAGGGCAGGATAAGCATGTAACTAAATAAACCACCATAGTGTATTGCAGTTGCACCTGCCCGGGCATCTTATAGTATGTTCAAAACTTCCTATAAAGACATTCGTACCATCATTTATATTTTTACAGGTCTTGCAAGCACCACATTTATACATCAATGACCTGTGCTTGCCTTGTTTTCTGTTGACACTTTCAAGAATGTTCTTTATATTACGCCCCCTACTGTAGACAACCTTAGGTTTATGCCCCAACTTTTCCTTCATTTCTTTGTCAGAGTGAGCTTCCCATGTATTATTAACACTTGATACCATAGGGTCATAGGTTCATAAGTAGGTGCAAGGCTATTGGCCCTAGGGCCTATATAAGCCTAGCCAAATGGTACCCTGGCTTTTGCCACCCAAGAAAATTATTTTCCTGTGCCCCTGTCAAGCAGAGCCACAGAAGTGATCCCCAGGGTGAATTTCTTACCTCCCATCCAATCATCAAGATTTTTCTTGAAGAGTGCTAATGAGGAGCTTTGTTTGATATAGACAGGTAGTTTGTTCCAGAGTATGGGAAGTCTCTGGGACAGGAATCTATCCCTCCAGCATATTGTGTTTATTGTGGTGACAAGGTTTAGTTCCCTAGAGTGTGTAGCTCGGAGGGATTGGGATTTCTTTACATGGAGCATGTCCAATAGCTCTGGGTTTGACATAGCTTTGTATGTTAGGCAGAGATCACCTATGCGACAGAGTAAAGCTGGAGTTTTTTTAGATGGTTTGCATAGGACATCTGTTTGAGGCCAGTAATCTTCTTTGTGAGGTATTTCTGTGGCCTTTCCAGTTGTTGTAGATGTCTTGTGAGGTATATACCAAAAGGGGCATTGTACTCTACAATGGGTCTAATGAGTGATGAGTAGAGGGGAACAATGACCACTTTTTTCCTGGATGAGAAACCTTTTGTGATGAGGTGTGCCACATAGAAAGATTTCCTAACTACTGTGGCGATGTGATTATCAAAGGAGAGACTACTGTCCACCTGTGTCCCAAGGTATCTTATCACACTTTTGGTGTTAAGTAGACTACCGCCTATGTGGTAGTCCATGGGTACAGAGTTTTTACCAAAAGGGATGACAATGCACTTTTGGCATTGAGCTTGAGGCCATGACTTTGACACCAGGCATCTGTCTCAGTGAGGCCCTTTTGTAGGATGTCCGCATTGTTAGGAGTTTGGATTATGGCTCCTAGTTTGCAGTCATCTGCAAACTTTGTTAGCCAAAGACCTTCTGTGTTAGCCTGTACTTCAGAGAAGTAGATTCCAAACAGGAGAGGACCTAGGACTGAACCCTGTGGTACTCCACTTGTCACTGGTCTGAAGTCTGATTTGGAGTCTGCTACTTTCACAAAACCAAACTGGGAAGGCCTATAATGTGTTCCATGACCTTGCAGATCAGGCTAGTTTGACTGATGGGCCTATAATTGCCTGGGTCAGTAGATGCTCCACCTTTGTGTAGAGGGATGACAGTGGCTGTCCTCCATTCAGCTGGGAAGAAGCTGGTGCTCAGGCTTTGGTTGAATAGGGTGTCTAATGGAGCTGAGAGCTCATGCCTGAGTTCATGTAGGATACAGCCAGGAATATTATCAGGTCCCATGAAGACTGTATTTTTTTGCCTTTGAGAGGGTATTAAGGACCTGCTCCCTGGTTATAAGGGGAGGGGGGGCAGGTGCTGGGGATGTCCTGGTTTATTAATGCAGGAGGGTGAAGTTTTCACTGAACCTGTCTGCCAGCAGGTTGGCTATATCTATGGTGATTGTGTATGTGGTATTATTGACCACCAGTTCAGAGCAGATTTGGATGTTACCTTTGATATTGTGGGCATATGTGAAGAAGGTCTTGTGATTGTCCTTGGTGGATGTGGCCAATTTGGACTTAAAGTTAGCCTTAGAGGATTTCAACAGTGACCTTATTTGCTTGATCTTGCTTCCTACTTGGCACCTGCTCCTTTTTGACCCTGGACAGCAATTTTTTCCTTCTGTTATAGAGTTTGTTTATTGCTGCTGTCCACCAGACAAGTTTACTCTTCCTTGAGGAAGATGATTTGGTCCTGTCAGGTATTACTGAGTCCATACAGCTATGAAAGTATTCATATAGTTTTTTGGTGAAGGCTTGGACATTACTACTAGATCCAACTGAAGGGATGGTGGCTGTGAAGCTGCTTATACATACTCTGAGGAGATTGTAGTAAGCTTTGGAACAGTTTTTTTGTTTGACCCTGATGGGGGGAGGGATCAGGGGAGATGGTGACTTCAAAAGTTCTCACTTTCTGGTTGGATCTTACCAAGGAAGATGACACTGTAGGAGTAGTGGCTATTCATGTTGGTTAGGACCAGGTCCAAGATATTTTCATCTCTCATAGGGTTGTCGAACAGCTGATCCAATACATTGGCATTGACAAAGTTGAGGAATCTCTGGGTGCTTGTGTTTGGGCTAGAACAGGTCTTCCACTCTATTTTTGGGTAGTTAAAGTTAACCAGGATCAGGGTAGAGGGTTGAATCTTGATGGATTCAAGTAAGTTCAGATAGGTGGTGTGGACGTCCTGAGTCATGATTGGGGGTCTGTAGCTAGCTATAATCTGAATAGGTGTTTTGTCAATAGTTAACTGCACTTGGAGTGTCTCCTGTGTATCATACCGTTTGACCAGCCTGGAGGTGTGTATGTCTTATTACTCCACCTCCTTTTGCTTTGTAGCCCTCCATTTGGGGTCTGAAAGTATGGTACGATGGGTAACCTGGTAAGGTTGGGGTGCTCTCCACAGCTTTGAACCAGGTTTCAGTGATTGCACAAATGTCAGCATCTTCCAGGGCAAAGAATGCTTGCAATGAGTGCAGTTTCAGGCTAAGACTCCTAGCAGTTAGCAACATGACCTTTACATTTTTTTATAAGAATTTTTCATGTTGGTAATTTTGTGCTCATGACTTTGCCTAAAAAAGGCACTATGGGGGAGGCAAGAGCCTTTGCCAGAAGCTCAAAGCCAGGGGAGACAGATGAAGGCCATATCTGGCAAATCATCGTGGTCTGTCAGTCATGTCCTCCCAGGCTGTTAATAACCGGATCCCCTTGGAATGACACCAGAAACCAAGCCAATTGTTAAAGTCAATCATTTTCTGCTTGTATTGCGGTATCATTCTGGGTGATGGTAGGATGCTGCTTAAGGCTAGGGGCATACCTTACTGGGACACATATTCAGCGAGCTCAATCATGTCTCTCTTCAAATAGTCCAGAGAGGTATATCTCAAGTCATTCACACAAACATGGACTATGATGGAGTCATAACAGTACCTGTTGTTAAGAAACTTGAGTGCGTGTGTGATATGGTGGATTCTAGCACCTGACAAGCAACTTACTGTGACTTTCTCCTTGTCTAGCCTGGTGAGGGGCACATCTGTGTGCCTCATGATAGAGTCTCCTATGACTAGTATGTTGGGTTTGTGGTTGGGCCTTAGAGGCTGGGAGACACAGAGGCGTGTACTATGTGTGATGCTTGATGCTGTGGGTTGTGATGTGCATGTGTGTTTTGCTTCTGAGGTCTCTTTTGTTTAGGTAAGTTTTTGTAGAGAACTCCTGCATATGTAGGAGTATGTTGTACAGGTGTGGGTGGTGTTAGAGGTGTGGTATTTGTAGTGTTTGTGCAGACAACCTTCTCAGTGACAGATGTTCTGGCTTGTGACTGAGACAACAAGGATTCTAGGTTCTTAATGTGATTGCATCTCTCACATATTGTGTTCCTAGGTGGTACTAGTAGAGGGTTCTCTGTGTACATAAGGCAGTTGCTACACTGTCTGAGGATGCCCATACCAACCAGACTAGCAGCAGAATCTATAAGAAATTGTCTGTCCATGGTTATCGGAATCTGTGGAAGAGAGGTCAGGGATAGTAGAGTGGGTACTATCTGAGGAGAGTACCTATAGGTGTGAGTAGGGCTGGATAAAATTAATACAGTAGCTGCAAGCAAGGGCCTCACTCACACAGGAGTGCAGGTAAGGGAAAAAATGCAACTGAACCTTGCAAAGGGTTAGAACATCACAGCGGTGGTGCACAATGGAATAACAAGCACAAACCCATGCAGATGCTGGGTTTAAATACCACAAAAAAGACAATAAAATAGAAACACTGGAATTGACCAATCAAACCTTTGTTCAAAACCAAATGATCAATGGATCTATGTACAGTGCGGAATGGGAAGATTGTAGTGTGATCTCGGAGTTGGTATATTTAAAGAGTGGGGGGGGGGGGCAGAGCCCCCAACCATTCAGGTATGTTTTTTCTTTCATTTATTTTTTTTACTGCATTTTTGAATTTTTTAAAGTTTGATCATATGGTGTCAACCGTATGACGTTCAAACTTTTAAAAGTTTGATTATGTAATATAGATGCAACCAGTTCACTTACTCCCACTACGTGCAGACAGACCCTGGCCAACACAAGATGACATAGCAGGAAACACAAGAATTACACAAATAGATCTGAATACAGAAAAATCTGTAACCTAGACTATGCTAAAGATATTTAAACTCTGTTTGGGCCAATTTAATACAGGAGAACAGCTACACACTTAAATATAACAGTAGCAAACAAGAGCAAACTGATTTAAACAAATGAACCAATTAACCAATAAAAAAGCTGAAAACTGTGCCTATTCCAGCAGACTTCAATTAGACAAGTTCTAACTGCACACTCCTGCCACTAGGGTGCAGGGGACCCTCTCCAAAAAAGATGGCCTCGATTACAACTCAAGTTATACAAACACAGCTAGATTCAGCAGGTCTGAATCTAGTCTATGCTACAGCAAACAAGGCACACCAATTTCAGAAAGAAACAGTTGAAATAAGCAGACAGAATAAGCCTTTAACCAGCAATTCCCAGCTCAGAAGGGCAGACTCTACCCTCTTCTCCCACAACAGTGCAGACCAGAAACCTTCTTAATGTAAAATAACTGGCCTGAAGCCCAAGTGCTTAAACCGAAAGGCTTAGACTAACAGTTACAATTTAATCAGGCTACTAACAAGCAGTAATGAATGCAGGAGAATAAGTGCAATTGAGTACTTTTAAGAACAGGCAGCAAAAGTAAAATAAATTAATAAAGTAAGAAGAAACACAAATACAGTAATTGTTTATGGTAAGTGGAAAGAGACGGAACATGATAATTTAAGGTTGAGAAACTAAGCGGGTGGGCCTTCCCAAATTATCTCTCTCTACTCAGTGGAATAAGCTGATGAGATGGGACTAGGAGGAATGTCCAAAATGAGATTTATAGTAGGGGCAGGCAACTCAAAAGCCACCAAATTTAAGAACATAAGCAAGGACTGGGCAGGGGGGAGGGGGAACTCTTAAAACTCCAACAGAACAGAAAACGTAAAACAAAACAAATGTAGTACTAGACTAAGATACAGATTAATCCTTAAATAAAGAGCTTCAAATCAAAATTAAATGCAGAGATGAGTGATACTCAGAGCAATGCAAACGGCACAAACACTTCAGATAACTAAAGTATTTCTAAATAAAAGAGTAATGCTGTCTCTCAGCTCCTCCCACTAATTAACTGATGTTATTCAAAGTTTGCAAAGGAATTCTTTGGTAACTTTTTTTTAACTGACCTTAGCCAAGAACTCTTAAAACTCCAACAGAACAGAAAACTTAAAACAAAACAAATGCAATATTCGAATAAGATGCAAAATAGAAGTGATCAAACCTTAAATAAAGAGCTTCAAATCAAAATTAAATGTAGAGATAAGTGATAGCCAGAGCAATACAGACCACACAAATACTTCATATAACTACAGATATTTCGAAATAAAAGAGCAATGCTGTCTCTCAGCTCCTCCCGCTAATTAACTGATGCTTTTCACAGTTTGAGTTACTCCATCTCCAGATGACCACAAGCCAAATCTCCCACCATATCATCGCTAGATACAGGTCCCCAACCATGAACCATGAAAACTACTCAACATAACTGACATTACTACAGCAGCTTACCCTTCACCCTAGTACACTATTCATGTGTGATTTTACTACCTCTCCATAAACTGGGAAACATATATAACCACTAACCTGCAGTCTCAGAGATTCCTGGACTTTGTCAATGCAAATGTTCTGGAACAGCTGGTTTGCACTTCCACTAAGGGCGCATATATCCTTGACATGTTACTCATCTCACAAACATAAGGGAGTGTTGCACCCCCCCACCCCCCGCAGTATAATGTCCTCATTGGTAAGATCAGATCATAAATCGGTCTTCTATGAAATAAATGAAAATGTAATACCCCATCAAACCCTTCTAAAGAATTTTTCCAAGGCAAATTACCTTCTATTAAGTGTTAGCAAAGGTAATTTTAAAGCTCTCCATAACATTGAAAACATGGAGACCTATGCAGAAGTATTCATAAATGTCCTGTACAATCACTTAAACAACTGCATAGAAATGGCAGTACCTGACCAAACAAAACCTGGGACTAGCCGAAAAGCAAGTCACCCTGGTGGACCCCTGTCATAAATAGATTATACAACAGAAGGAAGAAATTCCTATCTAGAAGTACGTGGGATGGTATGTAACAGAGAAATAAATCCCTCATTATTCTCAACAGGCAAATAAGAGAACCAGTCAAGTCAACAAAAGCTAAATATGAAACTACAATACCTCTGAAGCAAAGAATAACCACAACATGTAAACAGTAATAAAAAATAAAAAAGCGAGCAACCAAGACAATACTTGCGTGAAACACAAGTTTATTTAAAATTAAATACTGTTAAAGTAAAACCAACTAAGTGCTTTGCCAAGAAACATGTACTGGCTTCATCAGAGTCATTCAATTATGATGTAACTTCCTTTATATACTCTAATTACTTAAGTAATTATTCATGATTTTGCTTGCATCAATGAAATTACCCTGACTAAATTTAAAGACATTCTTCCCCTCAATGTAATATATATATATATATATATATATATATATATATAGAATAACATGATATAAACCACAATAATCAATACATTCAAAATAAAAATATTCATATTAATATTAAAAATTAACAAAATAGTATAAAACATTATTAAAAAATGTACTTAAAATGCAAAATATAGTTGATCTGTTAGTTGCAGTCAAATAAGTGTTTTCACAGTACACTTGAAATTAAACCTCTGCTGTCCTTTGATTCAAAAAGCTATTGAGCAATAATCATTTAAACCTGGCTTGCAACAAGCATTTAGTCTCAGTTGCCATTTAGTTTCTCTGGCTTCTAATTCTAATTCATCATCCCCACCCCTAGAGTCACTCTGTACTCTGTCAATGACAAAGAACATAAATCTCTTGTAGTTGGGACATTCTGGAGTGTGAACATATAAAGCATTGTTCATTTTTTATTTTTAATGTCTCTAAGGTGCTCAGTAATGCGATCCCGTAACCTTCTTTTGGTCTTGCCTACGTAGAAACCAGGGCAGGATAAGCATGTAGCTAAATAAACCACCAAAGTGTATTGCAGTTGCACCTGCCCGGGCATCTTCTAGTATGTTCAAAACTTCCTATAAAGACATTTGTACCATCATTTATATTTTTACAGGTCTTGCAGGCACCACATTTATACATCAATGACCTGTGCTTGCCTTGTTTTCTGTTGACACTTTCAAGAATGTTCTTTATATTACGCCCCCTACTGTACACAACCTTAGATTTATGCCCCAACTTTTCCTTCATTTTATTGTCAAAGTGAGTTTCCCATGTAGTATTAACACTTGATACCATAGGTTCATAGGTTCATAGGTAGGTGCTAGGCCATTGGCCCTAGGGCCTATATAAGCCTAGCCAAATGGTACCCTGGCTTTTGCCACCCAAGAAAATTATTTTCCTGTGCCCCTGTCAAGCAGAGCCACAGAAGTTATCCCCGGGGTGAATTTCTTACCTCCCATCCAATCATCAAGATTTTTCTTGAAGAGTGCTAATGAGGAGCTTGGTTTGATATAGATAGGTAGCTTGTTCCAGAGTATGGGAAGTCTCTGGGACAGGAATCTATCCTTCCAGCATATTGTGTTTATTGTGGTGACAAGGGTTAGATCCCTAGAGTGTGTAGCTCGGAGGGATTGGGATTTCTTTATGTGCAGCATGTCCAACAGCTCTGGGTTTGACATAGCTTTGTATGTTAGGCAGAGATCGCCTATGTGACAGAGTAAAGCTGGAGTTTTTTTAGACGGTTTGCATAGGGCATCTGTTTGAGGCTGATAATCCTCTTTGTGAGGTATTTCTGTGGCCTTTCCAGTTGTTGTAGATGTCTTGTGAGGTACATACCAAAAGGGGCATTGTACTCTAATGGGTCTAATGAGTGATGAGTAGAGGGGAACAATGACCTCTTTTTTCCTGGATGAGAAACCTTTTGTAATGAGGTGTGCCACATAGAAGGATTTTCTGACTACTGTGGCGATGTGATTATCAAAGGAGAGACTATTGTCCACTTGTGTCCCAAGGTATCTTATCACACTTTTGGTGTTAAGTAGACTACCGCCTATGTGGTAGTCCATGGGTACAGAGTTTTTACCAAAAGGGATGACGATGCACTTTTTAGCATTGAGCTTGAGGCCATGACTTTGACACCAGGCATCTGTCTCAGTGAGGCCTTTTTGTAGGATGTCCGCATCGTTAGGAGTTTGGATTATGGCTCCTAGTTTGCAGTCATCTGCAAACTTTGTTAGCCAAAGACCTTCTGTGTTAGCCTGTACTTCAGAGAAGTAGATTCCAAACAGGAGAGGACCCAGGACTGACTGAACCCTGTGGTACTCTACTTGTCACTGGTCTGAAGTTGGATTTAGAGTCTGCTACTTTCACAGTGTGGGTTCTGTTAGTGAGCCAGTTGGCAACCCATCTTGTGACATAGGGATTTATACCTAGTTTAGTGAGTTTATGTATAATTCCCGAGTGGGGGATGGTATTGAAAGCCTTGGCAAGATCTAGATAGGCTGTGTGAACCACCTTAACCTCATCTATAGCTTTGATGACCACTTCAAAGAAGTCTATCAGGTTTAGGAGACAAGTTTGATATTTCTATATTGTATTGTAATACCAGGACATTGGTGTCTAACTTGGCCGTGTTGGTTCTATTAGTATTTAGACTTGCATTTAAAATAGGCTTAAATGTAGTATTTCTTTTAAGCATAACTTCTCTCTTAACTTTCAGCAGAAAGTTTAAGGGGTAGCCTCTGTTTCGGAACATTCCAATTAATGTATCAATCTCTTTTTTAAATGTTTCATCGCTACTAATGAGCTTAGATAACCTAACCATTTAGCCTTTTATTATATCCTTCCTCTGATGAAAGGGGTGGCAACTGTTATAGTGCAGTAATATCTTGGAATATGTATCACTTCTGTGGATACTACTGGTCATGGTGCCCCCAGCAAACCTCACATGCAACAAAACTTTGGCCATAAAGGCAAAGGAAAAAACACATCTTCTCTCCCATTCGAAGAGAACCAAATGTGTAGGAGAATAGCCCTCAAAATAATGAAAACATTCAGAACAATAGTTCTGATGGTGAAAGGGGGTTTGACAACACCAGGGGGAATAATGATTATTCTTTTCAGTGGGGGTCAACAACTAAGGAGGTCTGAGAGACTGAAAAATCAAGGGAAACGGACCCCCTCGGTCAGGCAGAACTACAATGTTCAGAGCAACAGGAACAGCAATTATTCCAACAGGGGACAACATCAAGGCTGGAGGAGAGACTTTCATTGACTGAGTTATTTAAAATAACTGCTATGTCTTACCAAGATTCATTAAATGCAGTTGAAAATGATTGCTCTGAAGTTGTAATGGAGTGTAATATTTTGGAAAGTGATGTTTTATATCTATAACTATAGTGATATTGTTAGTGAAGGACATTTCAGCTTGTTTAAAAAAGGGATATTTTTGTACCTAATTATGACTGACATTGCAAATGTTTTGATTAATTAAAACTGTATACTAGAAAATTGAATCTCAGTTTATAATTCAAAAACAGCAATGTAGGCTTAAGACAAAAACTTGGTAGCCAAACGTAAGAGCACATTCATCCCCACCAGTCACCCACTTATAGTGTCCTTTGAGAAATTATGTGAACAACAATTTAGAAAAATAGTCAAAGAGACCAAACATAACACTAACAATCTTACGAGAGATGAAGCCACGGTTTTGAATGAATTTGCAGGAAACAAGATGTATTGTGTAATGAAACCAGACAAGGATGGGGGGTAGTCATTATGTCTCACATAGATTACAGTTCCAAAATGTCTGAAATATTGAATGATACCACAACTTAGAGCATGACTTCAAGAAATGCTGTTAATAGAGCTTATGCCAGGATTGATGTTTTTTTATTTGATGCTCTATTTCAAAGTGAAGTAGAAATTGTGGACATAAAATATTTAACAGTTGAGAAACCAAGAACATCAGTAATCTTTGGAATACCAAAGATTATTAAAAATGTGTATAACCCCCCCCCCCCTGTAGACTGATAGTAGCAGCCCGAGGTTCTAAAACTGAACCAGTAGCAGCATATATAGACAAATGGGCAAGCCTAGTAGTAAGTGAGGCACAACATATACTGAACGACTCATGGCACTGTCTGGAATTATTAAGACAAATAAATACAGAGATTTTTGTTTCCTAACTGTGGACGTGGTTAACTTGTTCTCAGTAATCCCCATAATGAAGGGTTAGATTTCTTAAGGGAAAGTTTGATGGGTATTAAATCAATACATCAATCCAAGGTCAATTTATTAGTTGGACTCATGGAAGTGGTCTTGACTAACAACTTTATCATTTTTGAAGGTGAATTCTATCATCAGGAAGCAGGACTGGCTATAAGGGCCAAATGTGCCCATAGCTTTGCAAATTTGGTTCTCCTAGAATGGGAGAGAAGATATGTTTTTTCCTCTGCCTTTATGGCCAATGTATTGTTGTATGCGAGGTTTCTGGATGACATACTAATTTTAAGGTGAGGAGAGAAATATGTGATGAGCGACTTTGTAAAATACATCAATGGCACAACTACTCTCCTTGAGTTCACATATAAATGGCACTGTGATAAGATAGATTTTTTAGATATTTAGTTGACTAAGGACATTGCTGGGGGCACCTTGGTCAGTAGCATCCACAGAAAGGAAACATATTCATATAACAGTTGCCACCCTTTACATCAGAGGAAGGATATAATAAAATGCCAAATGGTTAAGTTATCTAGGTTATTAGTAGTGATGAAATATTCAAAAAAGAGATCTATACCCTAACTGAAATGTTTCGAAACAGAGGCTACCCCTTAAGTCTTTTGCTGAAAGTGAAGAGAGAGGTTAAGGTTAAAAGAAATACTACATTTAAGCCTATTTTAAAAGCAGGTCTAAATATCAACAGAACCAACATGCGCAAGCTCGACACCAATGTTCTGGTATTACAATACAGAAGCATCAGACTTGGTATCAAGTGTTAATACTACATGGGAAACTCACTTTGACAATAAAATGAAGGAAAAGTTGGGGCATAAACCTAAGGTTGTGTACAGTAGGAGGCGTAATATAAAGAACATTCTTGAAAATGTCAACAGAAAACAAGGCAAGCACAGGTCATTGATGTATAAATGTGGTGCTTGCAAGACCTGTAAAAATATAAATGATGGTACGAATGTCTTTATAGGAAGTTTTGAACATACTATAAGATGCCCGGGCAGGTGCAACTGCAATACACTATGGTGGTTTATTTAGTTACATGCTTATCCTGCCCTGGTTTCTACGTAGGCAAGACCAAAAGAAGGTTACAGGATCGCATTACTGAGCACCTTAGAGACATTAAAAATAAAAAATGAACAATGCTTTATATGTTCACACTCCAGAATGTCCCAACTACAAGAGATTTATGTTCTTTGTCATTGATAGAGTACAGAGTGACTCTAGGGGTGGGGATGATGAATTAGAATTAGAAGCCAGAGAAACTAAATGGCAACTGAGACTAAATGCTTGTTGCAAGCCAGGTTTAAATGATTATTGTTCAATAGCTCCTTTTTGAATCAAAGGACAGCAGAGGCTTAATTTCAAGTGTACTGTGAAAACACTTATTTGACTGCAACTAACAGATCAACTATGTTTTGCATTTTTAAGTACATTTTTAATAATGTTTTATACTATTTTGTTCATTTTTAGTATTAATATGACTATTTTTATTTTGAATGTATTGATTATTGTGGTTTATAGCATGTTATTCTATAGATTTTTCATTGAGGGGAAGTATGCCTTTAAGTTTAGTCAGGATAATTTCATTGATGTAAGCACAATCATGAATAATTACTTAAGTAATTAAAGTACATAAAGGAAGTTACATCATATTTGAACAACTCTGATGAAGCCAATTCATGTTTCTTGGTGAAAGCACTTAGTTTGTTTTACTTTAACAGTATCTAATGTTAAATAAACTTGTGTTTCATGCAAATATTGCCTTGCTGGCTTGCATTTTTTTATTTTTTATTGCTCTTTACACGTTTTTGAGCCATTTGACTTGTTTTTTGGTGTATTTTATTTGTTTTGAATAACCACAACATATTTTTAGTTATGTCTGAAATCCTAAGGGAAAAAACGCAACAATGTGCTGAGGTGGTTGCACATGGTACTATAAGTAGCTTGAAGCATGACCCACTTAAATCTCTATTTTAACACAGTCTCCAGACAGGCTTTGTCTCAGTAGAGTGGAGGACGGCAACAGTCATCAATCTGCACAAGTGGGGACAATCAACTGACCCAAGAAACTACTGACCCATAAGTCTGACTATAAGTATAATCACCAAACTGAAGCCAGCATACAGCAAAACGCTTTAATGTCTTCTGGTACCTCGGCTGAACATAGCCTTCAAAGGAATAATCAAAGACATACAGCTGCATCTTTTTATACATTTGCTAGAATGAATCAATCACTCAATTATTCAATCAATACAAACCACTTAAGCCACAATTTTAATACATATAGTAAAAATATATTTAGTTTTACTAAATTTTAAATATTAAAAATTAATATTCATTTCTAAATTCAAGCCCTTAGGCGCTAGTGTACCAAAATTTAGAATAAATCTGCTTTCTAGGTTCAAAAGTTTTTGTGAGAAATTCCCAAAGCCTGTAGCACTTGGTTTACCAAGAACACAGAAAAATAAAGAATCTAAACACCCAGAGTGAAAATTATAAAAGTGTTCTGATATAGGACTATCAATTCTACAGTGCCTAACATCACCAATATGTTCCATAATACATATTTTTACCTGTCGTTTAGTTTGACCAATGTAATATTTACATGGGACACAACCACAACCCACTATATACACAACCCCACATGATTTGCAATTAAATCTGTCAGTGGCATTAAATTGTATACCATTTATTTCACTACCTGAAAGATTTTTCACCTTGTTACAAATTTTACACCTGCCACAACAAAACATCCCATTACCTTCCTTAAAGTTATTCATATTATGTTTTGAACTCAAAAGTTCCTTAAGGTTGGAAAATCTACCATAAGAGAAGCTAATCCTTTTGGGGAACAAATGACCTATCTCATCATTATCACAAACAGTAGGCCACAAAAAATCTACAATATATTTTAATGTATTAGAAAATGGGGAATATTTTGTTACAAAAAACATTTTTTCATTATTACCTACAACAGCATCTTTAGTAGCAATGAAATTTTGATTTTTTAAACTTTTATTATCCAACACTCTCTTTTCACTACATATAACATCCTTTTCAGAATAGCCCCTGCTTTTTAATCTATATTTAACATCCTGAAACTCTTCTTTCAAAAAACATTTTTCGGATGTGTGCTCAAAAATACGCTTAAATTAAGCCAAAGGGAGGGCTTCAATTAAATGAGTTGGTGTGCACTTGAAGCATGCAAAAAATTATTTGTTGCTGTCACCTTTCTAAATGGTCTAAACTGAATAATATCACAAGTATCTACATATAGAAAAATATCAAGGAATTCTATACTACGTAAATTCACTTTATAAGTGAATTTCAAGCCAAATTTATTCAAATGCAGTTCATCTACAAAATGACTAAAGTCAGATATGTTGCCTTTACAAATAAATATCAAATCATCAATATACCTACGGTATAAAACCACAGATTTACGGAAGAATTTTAAAGTATACAAAAATGTGGTTTCAAAAAAGGACATGAAAAGAATTGCATAAGTGGGGGCAAAATTGGCCCCCATTGCAGTTCCTTCCTTTTGCAAAAAGATTTTATCTTCACACAAAAAATAATTATGTTTTAGTGCAAATTCAAGCAACATAATAACAAAAGATGTACGTGGGCCCTCCCCCATAATCTGACCTATAGCCTCAATTCCAAAAGTAGTAGAAATGCTTGTGTACAGAGCCTTGATATCTACGGTAGCCCAATAGAAATTATTGTCCCAATGCATATCCCTAACCAAAGCACAAAATTCATTAGTATTCTTAATATGAGAAACAACATTCTTAAGTTCCCTCTTTAATAAGCTATCTAATAGAATTCCCACATTTTCAAGAAAACATCCACAGCTTGAAACTATCGGATGGCCAGGGGGGTCATTAAAATTATGATGTAATTTCGGCAAGGCATAAAAAAATGCATCTCTAGGATTTTCAATATACAATTTTTTCACATCTTTTTGTGATAAAAAAACTAATCTTTCACCCCGTTCAAGCAGTTCCAAAAGTATTTCATTATACTCCACGACTGGATTGTGGGACAATTCAAGATAAATGTTTTCATCAGATAACAAATCAAATACCATCTTTAAATAATGTTGCTTCCCATAATAACCCAATTACCCCCTTTGTCAGCTTGACAATAAACATATTTATCTGAAACATTTTGCATAGCTTTAATAGCTAGCCATTCAGATTTTGTTAGGTTAAATTCAATAAACTGCTTTCTAAATGCAGCATATTCTATTTCAACTTTCCTAACAAGAATGTTTTCAAAACTATTCAACATAGCTGATTTTTTAGGGGGGTAAAATTTACTTTGCGTAGGCAAACAAGGAACTTCAAGCCTACCATAGCCAGTAGAAAAACGATTCCCACCACCATTTGAACCACAAGAAAATTCTAGTGCATCTATATCCATGGAATGATCTGACTCAAAGTCATAAATAGACAGATTCATTAAAGAGTCATCTAAAAAAGAAGTTTCACTGTTACTACTAATGTTATTATCCAACACAGACTCATTACTAGTAGTTTGACCATTAAAAAACACTTTCAAGTGCAATTTACGACAAAAACGCTTTATATCCAACAGGATATCGGCTAAAGCAGGTATTCTAACAGGGACAAATTTAGTACCCTTTTGTAGAACACAGCACATGTCATTAGTTAAATTTAAATCGCTCAGGTTTACAATATGCGCATTTAACTGAGCAACATCAGTGCTTGTAAATTCAAAAGCCGAATCAATCGTGTTAGAGTCATTAAAGTCATTAAAGTCAGTACCTACTGAAAAAAAATTAGAGTCAGTATTTCCTGTTGCGACCTCTTGCTCTTGACCTCCGCCTGTTATTCTGGCGAAAATTCCAATGCCCATGCTGTACCGTCTCAGAGTGAACTTTAGAATCCTCCATTACATCCACACGCTCAAACGACACGCTCTTCTTGCTGCCAGTAGTGTCAGATGACGAAACAGATGAATCACGCCCACTATGAGAGCTTGCTTCCGTGTTTTCACTTTGGAATCTACCATTTTTACTCTTACGTTGCCAAGAATAAACTGAATCATTATTAAAATCTCTAATGTGACGATTCAGCTTTTTTTTTTTTTACGCAGGATAACCTCACTTTCAATTTTGTTAATTTCATCATTAATGCGTTTCATTAAAGAATGAAAGGTATCATTTGGAAAGTCTTTAGCCAAATTGCCCTGTAATTCAGCAATTTGAGATTGAATTATGCTCAAGGCTTTCTGATTACGCTTAACAAGAATTTTAAGCCATCCAAGAGTACACTGAAGAGAAACTGCCTTCCACTCATTTAACAGTTCTTTTTCATCATCCGAAAACTTGAAAGCGGGTAATTTGTCCACTCTAAAACCCCTCGGTGTAATGGACAAATTTAAATATTTTTCAAGCAAACGTGTGTCATAAAACAGAGAAGTCTCTTTAGTCATTAACTTTTGCAAGTCATCAAATCTTTTATCATAATCACCTTCCATGGAAAAGGTCCAAGGGTCTGAACGAGCCAGTTTATCTTCTCTTTCTTTTAATAAACTAGCAAACATCAATCCATCAGTGTTCACGACAGAATTCATCATGTTGGCCCCAGAAGTTCAATATCTCAAAAAACCACGAAAGAACAAGAAGTATAATCACCAAACTGAAGCCAGCATACAGCAAAATGCTTTAATGTCTTCTGGTACCTCGGCTGAACATAGCCTTCAAAGGAATAATCAATGACATACAGCTGCATCTTTTTATACATTTGCTAGAATGAATCAATCACTCAATTATTCAATCAATACAAACCACTTAAGCCACAATTTATGCACATAAGTCTGACTAGCCTTGGAAAGGATTATCATGGACCCAATTAACAATGACATAGGAAATCTCAAGACTCTAGACCCAACATAGTTTAACTTCTTCAAGAGCAGGTTCTGCATACTCAGACTTGTTTGAGAAGGTTACCAAGGACATGGATGAATGTAAGACAGTGCATACCATTTACCTTGACCTGCCCTGGCCAAGCTATTTGATATAATACACAAAACAACTGGCTAAATAGCAAAACATAGAACACAATAAAAAAAACTAGACCAGTGTTCTTCTAAAATAGCAAAAACTTTTATTCTGTAGCGCCTCGGCTAACAAGCTGTTAAAGAGATAAAAAAATTCTTTAAAAAAACATTTATATATATATATATATATATATATATATATATATATATATATATATATATATATATATATCTATATGCGTGTGTGTGTGTGTGTATATATATATATATATATATATATATATATATATATACATATTAATGAATTATTAAAACACATATCCAATAGAAATACAAAACTGATTAAGCTATAATAACACTTTCCAATTACATTCTAAATTCAAACCAGTAGGTACCAATGTACTATACTTCAGAATAAATATTGTCTCTTTATCTTCTCTTCACTTCAAACCTATTAAAACCTTCTATCTTATCCAAATTTCTGCCACTCAGGCAATTATCATTCCCCCATGATGTAATATATAATGAGTTGCTATGGGGCTTTTAGCTTTTTGATTTTTAATATCTCTGACATGTTCCTGCCATCTAACCGTAAAAGTCCTCTTGGTTTCTCCAATATAAAAAATGTTGAAGGAACACCTCAGAGCATAAATAACACCTTCTGTGTTACAACTAAACACATTCCTAAAAACATAATTTACATTATTAATTTTATCAAAAGTCCTTATTATATATCTACAAATTGAAGAATTACCGCAGGGTAAAGTGCCAAAGACCCTAGGTTCTAACATCCATTCAGCATCAGGCGATGACAAAGAATTATGGGTAATCATGTCCTTTGTACTACATCCCCTTTTCAGGGAAGGGAAACGAAAGGCCTATCAGGTAAAAAATTCACTAGGGTTCGATCATTAAATAAAGAATCCCAATGAAATTTAATAACATTAAAAATTCGATCTGTTATCACATTATATGTGGTAACAAAATATATTATTTTGTCTCTTTTCCAACCATACTATCATTATGACTCATTCTTTCTGTATAATTCATAGTTATTTCTGTTTTTATTTTTATTGAAATATTGATCATTACCAAATAATCTATATAATGCTTTCTCAATAATTTGAAAATCATAAACCCTCTGTTTATACAAATTCTACATGACTCCTTCACCAATATATTTTCTTCATTACAAAGTCTAGAAATTCTTAATAATTCGCTATAAGCTGGCGACTATATCAAATGTGGTGGATGGCAGATTTTACCATCCAAGAAATGATTATCAACAGACTTCCTATAAACCCTAGCTTTTATTCCCTCACTTGGTACACCTTCCAGTTCAACATACCAAAAACTTACTTTTCTACCAAATTGTAAACCATCAGATTTAATACCAAATCCATTTTCTTGCAAATAATTTACAAAATTATTAATTAACGTCTCTCCCACCGTCACATAAAAATCTTGTCATCAATAAATCTGAAATATTTGACCACATATTTTCTAGAAAAATTCAACTTGTAAAGATGTCTAATTTCAAATAGTCCCATAAAGAGGTTAGAGTGTATGGGGGCAAATGGAGCCCCGATTTCAGTCCCCTTAATCTGATGAAACAATTCACAATTAAATTAAAAAATATACATATGTGTTGGAGTAATTCAACCACATAATTAACCAAGGGGCTATCCCCTAAAAAATAATTCACAGCCTCTATACGTAAAGAATGTACACTATTAGTATAGTAACTCTTAACATCCCATGTAAGCCAATAGTTCTCAGTTTTCCATTAAATAAACTGAATTGTATCCACATATATATGAATTAAGTTTAGTAACTGGTAACAATAAATATTTATGTAATAGCAGCCCTACATTATGCAAAAAGGAATTAGTAAGGGTGACCAGGAGGAAAGGATAAACTCTTATGTACCTTTGGCAGACAAAAAAATTGTTACCATAGAGCATCCTAGAGAAACAAACTTTTTTTTCCACATCGTCCTTAGAAAAGTAACATAGCCTGTAACCTTTACCTATCAAATTTAGAAAACTAATCAGAAAAATTCCTGTCTGGAAGTAAGTGGGATAGTACACAACAGAGAAAAAATCCCTCATTATTCTCAACAGGGCAATGGATAACCACAACACATTTTTAGTTCTGTCTGAAATCTTAAGGGAAACACTTAACGATGTGCTGAGTTGGCCGTAGATGGTACTACTTATAATCAGCCAGAAGAAATAGCGAATGTGCTAGGTGATAGACTCAGCTCAAATCCCCCCCTCCTCCCATCACCTCTGGTCACTGCACATAACATACCCACTACCATTCCTTTACCTGTTATCACAAAAAAATAAATCATCAATACACTCTCTAAAGCTAGAAACATGGCTTCAGTGGTCTGTGTACAGAATCCCAGGGTGCCTATAAGTAGCTTGAAATGTAACCTACTTAAATTTTTATTTAAACACTGTGTCCAGACAGGCTTTGTCCCAGAAAGGACAGCAACAGTCACCCCTCTGCACACATGGGGATCATCAACTGACCCAGGAAACTACTGACCCATACGTCTGACTAGCCGCATATCCTTTGCAAGGGATTATCATGGACCCGATTAGCAATGACATAGGAAATCCCCAGAATCTAGAACCAATCCAATTTGACCATCAAGAGCAGGTCTTGCATAACCAGTCTGGCAGACTTCTTTGGGAAGGTTACCAATGTCATGGATGAGTGTAAGACAGTGCATGCTGTCTACCTTGACCTTCCCTGACCAAGGTATTTGATATAATACCCCACTTGGGTATTATAAATAAACTTAGAAAATTGAGCACAAACCTATACATCACTGGATGGATAGCCAAAAGGCTCACAGATAGGATGCATGTTGTTAGAGTGAGGGAGTCCACTTCCAGCAAGAGGCCAATCATCAGCAGAGTATCACAGGCTCAGTGCTGGCCCTCCACTGTTTGGGATATGCTTCTCAGATGTGAAGGCAGATGTAGATTATCTTTGGCTGAAAACGTTTGCTGATGACTGCAAGTTGGGGGCAATCACTGACTTCCCAAATGGTGTTGATATCCTACAGAAATGTCAGACACACACTAATGATTGGTGTCAGAGCCATTATCTCAAAGGTAAAGTGAAGATGTGCATAATAATACCCTTTGGTAAATCAAATACCACAGCAAATTACAACATTGATAGCACTCCTCTAAGAGTGGACTCAATGGTGTGAAATCTGAGTACTCAGATAGATAGTAATGTGAAGTTTGACCACCATGTATCTACTATGGTAAGGAAATCCTTTGATGTGGCTGAGCTTCTAAGTAAGGGCATGACATTCAGATCTAAGGATGTCATAGTACCACTGTACTTGGCCCTCATCAGACTAATAATTGAGCGCAATGCTGCCTTTGGTATGTACCTCTCCAAGCACCTGTAACAGTTGGTGTGTCCTCAGAGGTTTCATACCAGAAAGATATAGGGTATAACCAACATGTTATATGCAGACCAATTAAAAGTCCTATCACTGCATTCAGTTTTTTACAGATTACTGAGGGGTGATCTAGGCCTGACCTACAAGGCAATCTCTAACTCAGCATGGATAAAAATGTAAATGTTGCATATTCACAAAACTAACTATATGAGAGTTACTCACTCCAAACATCTAAACTTGATCTCTGACATGAATAGATCATGCTGGACAAACAGATATGTATCCTAGAGATTGCCCTTCCTCTGGAATAGGCTTCCTATTCACATGAAGCAGAGCCCTTCCTTCACCAACTTCAAGCACAATCTGTACTGATGGATGAGGAAATCGCAAATTCACTCCTGGTGTGGTGCCCATGGCCCTTATGGACACTGGTAGTCTGTAACAAATAGTCAAAACCCAAATCGCTGACCCTTGTTATCTTCCCCTAAGGATAGAAAATTGGATAGATCTGGTTAAAACTGTCTAGGCTTGTAAGGGTTCTTGCCCTGTTAGCCTAGTAATCTCTTATGAACCTATAGACCTATGAACCGTATTACAGACACATAAACTCCTTCGGATTTTTAAACATCCTAAGGATATAGCAATCCATTTAGCTTCTTTGTTATGTCAAGTTGATCAAAATATGAGGAATATCCTCTTTTTTTAAAATTAGTTCATGTAAATAAAAGTCTTGCTAATCTGAATGTTTGTCACCCTATTTAAGACTACCTTGTTTGTCACTATGTTACCCAGAATGTACTTATTTAAAGTCACTGTCTAAATGTGATGCATCATAAATTACAAAATTACTAGACTTGATGACATTTTATAAAGTTAATACTCCTGGTATTTTATATTTTTCTTCATAACATCATTATATTTCAGGTATACAACCCAAATGAATCAGTTGTTTTCTTTTTTAATTTAACAAACGTAGTACATTAGAATGTATTATAAAAAACATAATTAGTAGACATGTTCAATTTTATTTTTACTTTTTAGAGAACATGTAATCAAATTTTGCAAAAGTGTGTCTCTTTTGCCAATACTTTCATTCTAGATGAAAAACATAATTTCTTTTGTTAGAGTCCCTTAAAAAGGCAGAAGCAGAACATTTACAGTTATTAAGTTAATTCAGTTTAATTGTACAGCCTTTGCAATATGGTATTGGTTTTCATCTATCTAATAACATTTCCCTTTAAAAATGCAGAGCATACCTAAGCAGTGATTTTCCTAAAAATAATCTAATATGTTCTTTATTATTAATAGTCCAATTTTTTGTAATTAATATCATAGGTAAAGTCGGTAGCATTAATCAAGTATATTTTATAATATGGGGGTTTCAGAAATGCTTACTGCTTAGTAACATTCTAATTAATATGAGACAGGGGGGTCCAATTCAATAGACTCTACACTAAGTGTACCCAATATGTATTCAATAACATTCTTATCAGATTTGTAATGCTTTCTAGTCACTCAGAAAGATTACACTAACCCCAGGAGTCACCGTATTTGTATACATACCTCCCCAGCACCGCACCATACATTTTAATTATGGTGTGCGGCTGAAGGAGATCAGAGTTGCATGGGTATTGAATCCATGCAAGCAGCAGTGTAGTGGCGGTCCCATGGTTGTGGACTGTCCAGGAAATGTCTGTACAGGTGATAAGCACAGGACAGTAATTTTATTTTTTTTAATTATATGTATGCTTGCATGGTGTGGCATGGTGCTTAGCTATGCGGAGCTGCACTTATAGTTATGCACCTGACATATGCCATATATCTAAACATTAAAAAATGGATGTAATCAATTTATTTATTTATTTTATGTATTTATTTTCTTTCTCCCTGTTTGCGTGGAGCGGCGCAATGCTTAGCAACGCTGTCAGACATCTAAAAATTGAAACTGGATGTATTTAATTTTTGTACTTCTGCAGTACTTAACAACGTGTAAACCCACACACCTTTGCTGCTCAATGCTAACAGGTATCATAGCAGTATATGTAAAGATATACTGCTTTCCTGCACTATCCAAGTGGCTAGATAGGTTGAGTCATGAACGACATTTTAGTAAATCTCGAGTTCGAGCCTGTTCACTCATATGTCTTACATCTATTGTTTTAAAAATGAGTCAGCTGACTGAACATCACTGTAATTTAAAATTAAGAAATTATGAAATTTAGCAAAGCTACACATTGCTAAGCCCAGCTTAAACATGGTCAACATTCTACTCCATTTGCATGATGCTCAGCTTTGCTTAAATTGTTTGTGTGAGTTTGCACAATGCTAAGCGATGCACCACTTTACGGAAAGTTGCAATATGACATGTACGGGTAGGAATGCAGCTAATATAAAGGCCAATAGGCAGGAATTTCAGACTATTCACTGGAGTTCTTACTTGGCTGTTGATATGGCTAATGGTGTTGGTGAGGGATCATGCATTTGGGTATAGAGGTGGGATGTGCAGGAGTGGTTTGTTGGACTCCTGGTAAAAAAATATGAACCCCAGCTTCTGCAGGGTGATTACCAGGGCTCAAAGTGCAAGTCTGATGCCTGGGATCAGCTATCTAGGGAACTTATCAGTGCTACTGGTACCCCCCACACTGGTGAGCAGTGACTTCACCTCTATGATAAAGTGAGCATAGGAAGAGAGGAACCTTGGACACCTGAGTCCAAGAAGCTCAGGCTGGACAGACCCTGCAAATATGTAAGCATATTAGCAGCACTTTGAAAATATACAGGCTGAATCTGTGCCAAACTGGTATGCATAATGTATTGCTTCTCTTTCAACAGCTGCAGAAGACAGAGATCACAATGTGCAATCCCATGCAGGGTACCTGGCCAGGATGAAGCAAGTGTGTCCAGTAGGAAAACTTCAAAGTAATAACTTAATGTATAATGCAATCTTATAATAAATTAGTTACAGAGTTTGCAGTCTTAACAGTCAGGTATGAGATACCTGGGACATGTAACATGTTTATTAATGTGTCATTGCCTTCTTGTAATACTAAAGTTGGTTACAACAGTTAAACAGGCAGTACTGTGTAGTATAGCTTCCAAACATCAGTTAATGTTGGGAGTCTACCAAAATTAAAAGTCACTGCTCTGGTCTGCGCATTGTTTGAATATGGTGTAGGTTGCATTCAATTAATGTGCAGGGTATATGGGTTATTTATTAGATGTCTTACACAGCTATCCATGGTCTACTTGCCAGATATGAAGCAACAAAAATCAATATTTCTAAAGGATGATGGTGCTTTCTTATGTTATGTTTTCAAATAAAAAGTGTTCACCATTCCTCTATTCACTGCATGTGTGTTCTATTCTTACACCAGTCAACTGTTAAATGTGCATCGATAAAGACTGCAGCAAAACATGTCTGAAACAAATGTAGTTCATTACCCAGAGTAAGATTCAGGCCTCTGTTCTGCTCATGTTGTCTAAAAGACTGCTGTGAATTCCACCCAGGCAATGAACATGGTATATGGGTAAGGTGAGTGAAGTCCCGGATTGCTATCCATGTGTCTAAATGTCAGATTAAAAGGAACATTTTATCACCACAATTTACAACAGGATTGTGCTTTGTTAGGTAGTATTTCAAATAAGTTGTTATTATTCCAGTATTCACTACATGTGTGTTCCATTCAGACATCAGTCAACCATTACATATTAACTAATAATTAGTGCACCAGCAAATACCAGACAGAAATGTAATGCAATACACAGTTTAAGGGTCAAGTTTGAGTTCTGATAAATTTCCTGAAACATGCTGTAGATAGCACGCAGTTAATAAACAGGGTATAGGTCAAAAGACGACCTCAGCAGCCATACATGTTTTACCAGCAAATGTCCAATGACATCAATCATTAGAGTGTAAAAGGAGATGGTGCTTTAATAACTACTACAGGCGACTAAAGTGCTCATTATGCACGTGTTCACTGCATTTGGTTTCCAATGTGTACCACAGACAGCAATGCATTTGTGTAAATGTAGTATTTCACACAAAATGTTGCAAGAAAAATGTTAAAGGTAGTAGTGTTTTCAGAATTCATTATATTGAAATAAAGTGCACATAATTCCTGCAGTCACTGCTTGTGGGTTCTAATCCCATGGCAGCCAGCACACACATAACCAGTGTACTTACTGTACATGAACATACCTGTCAGCTGTCACTCTTTTGAAGAATGTAATGACTAGTGCCCCATATGACTGACTCTTGAGTAGCAGACACATGACATTACTTAGAATGCAATTTATTTGCAAATACGTTTTCAGAGCACCTTGGTAGTAATGTATGAGCACACTATGTAAAACAGCTCCTTGTAGATGTGTACCTGCATGTGTTAGTGCTTGGCCCATAATGTCCCATGCTAACAGGTTGTGAGGTATGTACGTGCAAGATCATCTATACAAGAATTGTAGTCACTGTACTCACAACTGACACTGCACACCTGTAGAAGTATGTAGTAATATTCTATGTAGCAATATTACCTGTGAAGTAACTAATGTCATGTTTTTCTCTCTCTCTCCCCATGGCTTATCTTCTTTAATTTATTAATGCTATTTATTATTATGACTTGTTGTTAATATATTATTTTTAATTAACTGTTATGTTGGCCTTATGTATTATTTTATACTGCTTTGCTGTTAACATACTTACCATTGTTATTTATTGTTGTGTTCCTCATAATAAACCTTAATATGTATTTTGATTAATTGATATTATCTTCCATTAAGTTAATACTAGCATTTGTTTGGTTATTACTTATCTTACCTTATATATATATATATTTCATTAACTGCAGCATAAAAAGGTAGGCCGGGTCCAGGTGATCCACCTACCTTGGCCCCTCGGCCATGGCACCGGGGCGCAGCACATCTGGGCCACAGCCTGGTGGTACCACCCCTCTGCTGCCCCTGCACTGCCTGCACCATCATGTAGTTCCACCTCACAGGCTGGGGTGTTGGGAACCCCTCTGGGAGCGGAGGTGGAGGAGTGATTTTGTCAGCTGTCAAGAACTGCTAGGTATGGTACGTGGGGTGCTCTGACAAACTGTCGATGCACTCCTGTGCCAGATGGAAAGCATGCCATCCATCCTGCCACCACCACTGCCATCACAGGGGGAGTGAAGAAGCAGTGCTGACAGCCCAATGGGTGAGAACTTGAGTTGCACTGCTACTGTGTGGATGCTCATGGGACTGGGATTCCACAACAGCCTCCCCATCCAAGGTTTTTACCTCCCTCTTGTGTCACCCACCAGCTCTGTCTGCAGTCCAGACTGTCTGCCAAAGCTTCCTCACTTTCCCAACTTACCTTCCCAACAAGACCTATATTCCTTCCCCAGCATTCCACTCTCACCTTAAATGTTCAAGTTCTCGTCATTACGCATGTTTAAGTGAAGCTGTGCATCACACTACTCTGGGCAAACTAGCTAAAAGACATGTAGAATAATATTACTGTCATTGGTACTCTACTAGGGAAATGCATCACAATAAAACCATACACACAACAATGACCATAAGTAAGGTATGTAATACCGGGCAACCTTGCAGTTATATGTACACCATGTAAAAATACATTTGCCAAAACAGTAATGTAAAAATATGATTTTTAACTGGAAATCTATGAGAGAAATACAGCACTCTAAAGCCATACACATAATAATACATATAAGCATATCTCTCAACCTCGTAGAGCAAGAAATCTGAACAATCCAAAAGTAAAAGTGGGACAAAGGCCCAAAAATAGGGACAATTTTAAAAAATTGCTCTTACAAACTTAGAAAGTTGGTAGACTAAGAGGTATGATTTAGCATGAATGTTCTGAAGGATACCAAGTCTGAAACTCAAATGTCTGTCATTATTTTCTAACTTCAGTCTTTAATGATTTATTACTAATTTGCCAGCAAACCACAATTTTAGGAAAACAGACAAAAAAAATTGAGGCCAAAATCTGGACATTTTGCAAAAATGTGTACAGTTGAGAGGTATGCTAGTAAGCGCATTCCACAATACCAGATAAGTATGGAATGATATCTGCAACATGTAAAAATACACCTGCTATATCAGTGCCACTGTAGCTCCGTCTGTAAAATGGATTGTGAACAATACTCTTTGATACACATGGGCCTGGATTCAACTACAGCTGCCTCTACCATTGAAATGCATGTATGTGGACATCAGCATTATAAATTGTGATATATTTGTCACTCTCATCACCTATTTATCCACCCAAAGCAGAACAGGTGGAATGTCTGAATCTAAGTAATAGAAGTCAAAGGTCTACAGTTAGGACCACTCTTAACTACCCCTGGTACAGCACTAGAAAGTGTAAAGAATGTCAGGGCATGCATTAGCCTGAATTCCCACAGGAATTTGAAGTGTGCACTAAAATTGTGGCCCAGTAATATGACACTGCATCCCACATGACTTGGCATTTGGCCCACTGCGTGACATAATTGTTAATCTACTCTCTTACCTTTCTCTAGGACACACCAACCATTTTGCCTTTGATTATGGTAGTGATACTGTTGACTAGCATACTTACCTTAAACACATACCTTAATTTGCAGTGAAATGGGTACCTCAATCTGGCTCTGCCTCTACAACAAGGCTGCCACAGGTCCCACACTTACTCTTAAAGCTTGTTGTCCTCCAAAGTGTCCACCATCTCTGTCTATGCCTACTGCCTGCAGCATCAGCTTCAGATTCAGATTCAGCCTGTATCACACACATCTGTATGTAAAAAGTAGCAGCTGCACATGTACACTCTGCAGTGATGTAGTATCTTTAACCCAGTAATGTCCAGCACAACATATGAGAAAGGGGTTGTAATTAATTGGTTGCATGTGACTGGCTGATTATACTGCAAATCAGCTATGTTGGCTGCAATTAGCATTTCAGAAGCACAGACTGGTTCAGAGTCAATCACTTGGTAATGAGAACCATGTTAAAAAGGTAAACAGCTAGCTAGGAGAACCACAGTGTATGAAAGCTACTTCACAGGGTGAAATCATTGGCACAACCTTTATATATTTGCATGTATCAACAGAGGAGTATTGTACTCCATCAGGTTTGTAACCATGTTGTTTACAACATAATGCATATGTGTGAATATACGTAGTGGGAATGGAGATTACATCATTAAGCCTTTCTTAAAACTGCAATGATGATGGCATTGATCTCCAGATTTGCTACACCTACAGAGGAAGTACAGTACATCAAGCACAGAATGATTTTTATTAATGTGGCACACTGGTCTCCAGGGAATGTCGCTTTATAGCAGTTGTAA
The DNA here is from genome assembly GCF_019279795.1 of Protopterus annectens. Lineage (NCBI taxonomy): Eukaryota > Metazoa > Chordata > Ceratodontiformes > Protopteridae > Protopterus > Protopterus annectens. The sequence continues at coordinate 1,767,006,314 of NC_056729.1, read as the reverse complement.
TAGCACACTGCTATTTGTTTGGCACTGTTGCTTTTATATATTATAAGGGGGTTACCCCTAAGGGCCATACTACAATGGACACCTGTGTTGGGTGTGTGATCATACATCAGAATCTGTCATGGCACAAACAGGAATAGCTGACAATTGCTACTGTCTTAGTTTAATCCATAACCTTAGTATGTTTGCACACTGTGGAATATGAGATGTGTAATAAAGCAGTGGATACTGCTAGCCATCTGTTATTGCCGTATCTCTGCACAGTGTCCTCCCACATATGTGATCCTGACATGTGTTCCCATTTTGCTGTCTTTCAGGAAATGTGTATGCAAGATGCCACGTCCCTTTTACGGATGCTGAGAATGAAATGATCCTGGAAGGCCTTTGCCAACACCAGGGAGAGGCAAAACAGGGAACAGCGGGCAGCACTGTGGGCTGACCTTGTCCATGATGTTAATGCCATAGGTCACCAGACCAGGACATATGAGCAGGTAAGACACCGTTTGACTGATATGATCAATGATACAGGCAGAAGAGCAGCAGACACGCCAGGTATCATGGTGTCACTGCTGGAGGCCTGTAGTGGAACAACCACTGTCAGCCACTGAGGAATTCCTGGAGAACCTAGGAACATAGGACAGCTCCCAGGCATCCATCACACAGTATGTCATGGATGAGTGTGCCACAGTTTCCATGCAAGAGGAGTATCCAGGCATGATTAATAGGATCAACATTGAAATGCTGTAGCATTCAGTGTGTCAGGGTGTACATAGTTTTATGTGGGTGTCAGATATTTGTTTTTTTTTCAAGGGAAGGAGGTTAACTGCAGTTTGAATACTGTAAATGTGAGATATATGGATGTATTACCCTGTTTAGTGCAAAATCTGGTGTTGTTTACATTACCTCTCCCTCAAATTTTCACAGGACCATCAGGAATCAGACAAGGCCATGCTCCTGCTCCTGCTAAGCACAACACTGTTTTGTTTGAGGTGCAGATTTAGTGCAATGTATTCTGGATTGATGTACTGTCTGCATGATTGCCAACTGCACAGATATTTTGTGACTACACATTTTAGAGTCATACCTATGCGTTGTAGGTGTGACCACAATGATAGATTTGACAGTATTGCCAGGACATTACAGATTGCCAAATGTGTCAGCTGTGCAGAGTTTTGACAAATGTCAACAGTGTACATCATTGCTGCTCATGAGATTCTTGTTTAACAAACTTTTATTTACAAATAACTACAGATGTTTGTAAGAAAAGAATGCCCTCATGCTCTACTATATGAGGTTGGGGGTTAAACAAGTCTGTAATAGTGACAGCAATGTATACAGCTTAACATATATTACAACGTAGTACTGCAGAGCATAGTAGTGCAGGTATTAATGTACTGCTTTTCCATTTTTTATCACAGGTAACCAGGAGAGGTGGGCTCTGTTCCCTTCACAACCCAATGTCAGTGTCTCTTCAGACTCTGACGATGATGATGACCAAGTGAGGCACAGGTGGGGGTTACAAGGGCTGAATCTGCCCTAGAGGTTGACATCACTCTTCTGCCTTTATTATTATTACACACAGTCAGTAAGCCTACACATACCCAGTCCCAGAGGCCACAGACATTGGACAGTCAGAGGGTGGGGACATTGAATAGGAAAGTGTGACAACTATGGCTGCAGTGAGTGTCGATACTGGCCATAGGCCAAAGAGATGGTGAGGTTCCACATAAGCAGATTGAAAGGGGTGCTAGTAGGAGATCTGCTGTCTTTCCATCAACTGTTGCAGGTGTCTTAGCACGTGTCACTTGTATGTTTCAGGCCATCATGGAGGCATAGGCAAGTTCCAAAAGGAACTCCAGATGAAGCCTCAGGGTTATGGATGCAGCACAGTCTGACATCTGTGACTGCCTCTGCCGTGTTGCTGATACCCTGGATTGATTGACTGATGCAGTGGAAAGATGTTGGTCTGAGACAGATCGCAGGCTATGTGTCTTGGAATACACATTGTCTGTGATGTAATGTCTGGTGGGAGTTGAGCTTCAGCCTCATGGACTTAGGTCAGCAACTACATCTACTGAGAGTACACATGGCCATGTGCAATTATGCTGCCATACATTCAGTGTTCTAGATTGGAGTGTGCTGTCCACACCAAGACATGGCAGGCCATGGGCTCATGGTCCTGGGCATTCCCATGGAGGATATGGTCCCAGCAGACAGCAGTCATCATCAGTTAGTAACCTTGCTTCTGACCTTGGGCATAAAGGTGCCAGTTCCCTTGTTCAAGGGGGGAAACGGTGGAACTGCCAACTCTACCATGCATGGTTCAAATCTGTCCAACATACAGACATGTAGGGCTAGTACTGAGCTTGACTGTGTTCATGCACACACTCACACACCACTTTCACTATCAGGTCACCTACAGACACACATGGCATATTTTCATGATCCATCTTGCCTGCTTCCCTTCCTGACTCACACACATGCTTTCAACCTATTGGGTCAGTTTAGGCCTCCTGTACCCCCACAGAACACCCTGAGCAAGTGATGATACCTGTGCCCCATCCCTGTCATCCTCATCATCGATGCAGGGAAATGAAGCTACAGTATGTGCCTGATGCACAGGGTGACTATACAAAGTAATATGTACTTGTGTAATGCAGGGACATGAAGCTACAGTATGTGTCTGATGCACAGGGTGACTATATAAAGTAACATGTACTTGTGTAATGCAGGGACATGAAGCTACAATATGTGCCTGATGCACAGGGTGACTATATAAATTAACATGTACTTGTGTAATGCAGGGACATGAAGCTACAGTATGTGTCTGATGCACAGGGTGACTATATAAAGTAACATGTACTTGTGTAATGCAGGGACATGAAGCTACAATATGTGCCTGATGCACAGGGTGACTATATAAATTAACATGTACTTGTGTAATGCAGGGACATGAAGCTACAGTATGTGTCTGATGCACAGGGTGACTATATAAATTAACATGTACTTGTGTAATGCAGGGACATGAAGCTACAGTATGTGTCTGATGCACAGTGTGACTATATAAAGTAACATGCACTTGTGTAATGCTGAGACATGAAGCTACAGTATGTGTGTCTGATGCACAGGGTGACTATATAAATTAACATGTACTTGTGTAATGCAGGGACATGAAGCTACAGTATGTGTCTGATGCACAGGGTGACTATATAAATTAACATGTACTTGTGTAATGCAGGGATATGAAGCTACAGTATGTGTCTGATGCACAGGGTGACTATATAAATGAATATGTACTTGTGTAATGCAGGGACATGAAGCTACAGTATGTGTCTGATGCACAGTGTGACTATATAAAGTAACATGTACTTGTGTAATGCAGTGTTGCTTTTTCATGCCATTTGTACTGGTCACGGACAGCTACTGCATGCTGACATATGTAATGAGTAAACCACCTCATTTCGTGTACCATATGTTATATGATGTTGTAATGGCTGTATATTAACACAAGGAGAGGTGTCTCATGGACCTATTTATGTTTCAGTTTCAGGATTCTGTGGGAGACACCTGCGGGTACACAATAAACCCATAAACGTCACCACAGGACAGAATGTCAGCACAGAAGAAAAATGTCTTCAGCAAGGTACAGCACTATAGGTGCATGGCTCCATAGGTTCATATGTCTATAACAGGCTAACAAGGACAATGGCTTCATTCAGCGTACTAATGCATCCATAGTCACTGAAAAGGTTTGATACCCTTGATAAGTGTCAAAATGGTTTCAGGAGTTAACACATCTGCAAGCTGTGGTGAAGGAGATGAACCATCTACAGTTTTCCTGTGTCTATTACAAATATTTGTCCTACATCAGTTATGACGGTCTTGTTAAAGATCCCATTGTGTAACTAGCACATGACGTGCATTACGGTGGAAGTGTGCATCACATGCATGGGGAGCCTGTTACATATAGGGTGTAGTGTCTGCGTTACATACCTGTCTCTCCAGCATGCACTGTTTATACCACAGTGAAGGTGTAGGTGTGTAAAACAGGTAATATGTGTTAGTCCTTTCTTGGATATGCAGGAGGTACGCAGTGAGATCTGACACTTCCCTGCATGGCAGACATACATCTTCCTTCCAAAGCATATTCATTGGTTCATAGTTCATAGATGTGTACTAGGCTAATGGCCCTGGTGCTTTTACAAGCCTAGCCCATACAAGTACCCTGGCATCATGCTGCCCAATGTTAGTTCCCAGTATCTCTATCAAGTAGAACCACTGGAGTGATCCTTGGGGTGATCTTTCTATTACCCATCCACTCATCAAGATTTCTCTTGAAGAGGGTGAGTGAGGTGCTCTGGTTGACATGTATGGGAAGTCTATTCCAGAGCATGGGCAGTCTCTGGGTGAGGAACCTGTCCCTCCAGCATGTTCTGTTGATTGTCGTAATGAGGTTGAGGTCTCTGGACCATGTGGTGTGGAGCGATTGGGATTTCTTTAGATGTAGCATTTCTAACAGAGCTGGGTCAGACATGACTTTGTAAGTCAAGCAGAGATCATCTCTAAGTAGGCGATATGAGACAGAGAATAGCTGGAGTCTTTTGAGTCTGTCCATGTAGGACATGTGTTTAATGCCTATGATCCTCTTCTTGAGGTACTTCTGTGGCCACTCCAGTTGTTGCAAGTATCTAGTGAGTTACATGCCAAATGGGGCATTATACTCAATGATTGGTCTACTGAGGGAAGAGGAGAGACAGAGGATGACCTCTTTCTTGCTGGATGCAAAACTCTTGGTAATGAGATTATGTCGCATAGAAGGACTTTATGAACACAGTGGCAATGTGGTGGTCGAAGGAGAGGTCACTGTCAACCTGCGTCCCCAGACCTCTTATAATGCCTTCAGTGTTCAGTGGGCTCCCACAGATGTGGTAATTAGTGGGAACTGAGTTTTTACCAAAGGGGATGACGACGAATTTTTGGCATTAAGCTTAAGGCCGTGGTTTCCACACCAGTCATTCATAGGTTCATAGGTTCATAGGTTGGTACTAGGCTATCAGCCCTAGGGCCTATACAAGCCTAGCCATAACAATTCCCTGGCTATTTCTTCCCACATTATTTACTTTCCTGGACCCCTGTCTAGCAGGGCGATTGACGTGATCCCTGGGGTGAATTTCCTTTCTCCCATCCAATCGTCAAGGTACCTCTTGAAGAGGTCCAAAGAGGCACTCTGCTTGACATGTATGGGCAATCTATTCCAGAGTCTGGGGAGTCTCTGGGTCAGGAACCTATCCCTCCAGCATGTTTTGTTTATTGTGATGACAAGGTTTAGATCCCTGGAGCATGTAGCTCTGAGGGATTGGGATTTCTTTAAGTGTAGCATGTCCAACAGCTCTGGGTTTGACATGGCCTTGTATGTTAAGCAGAGATTGCCTCTGAGTAGACGATATGTGACAGAGTATAGCTGGAGTTTATTAAGGTGGTCAGTGTAGGGCATCTGCTTTAGGCCTGTTATTCTTTTAGTGAGGTATTTCTGAGGCCTTTCCATTTGTTGCAGATGTCTTGAGAGGTACATACCAAATGGGGCGTTGTATTCTATAATGGGTCTAATGAGGGATGAGTACAGTGGGACAATGACCTCCTTTTTTCTGGATGAAAAGCCCTTCGTGATGAGGTGTGCCACATAGAAGGATTTCCTGACTGTTGTGGTGATGTGGTTATCGAAGGTGAGACCACTGTCCACCTGTGTCCCTAAGTCTCTTATCACACTTTCTGTGTTTAGTGTACTGCCACCTATATGGTAATTCATGGATACATGTTTTTTCCCAAAGGGGATAACAATACATTTCTTGGCATTGAGCTTGAGCCCATGGCTCTGGTATCAAGCATCTGTTTCTGTAAGGCCCTTTTGTAGAGTATCCACATCATTTGGGAATTCAATAATGGCTCCCAGTTTGCAGTCATCTGCAAACTTTGTTAGCCAGAGTCCCTTAGTGTTGACCTGTACTTCAGAGAAGTAGATGCCAAACAAGAGCGGCCCCAGGACTGAACCCTGAGGTACTCCACTTGTCACTTGTCTGGAGCTGGATTTGGAGTCGGCTACTTTTACAGTGTGGATTCTATCAGTAAGCCATTTAGCAACCCATTGGGTGACATAGGGACTAATGCCCAACTTAGTAAGTTTATCTATGATTCCAGAGTGGGGTATGGTGTCAAAGGCCTTGGCAAGGTCTAGATAGGCTGTGTGGACCACCTTACCCTTGTCCATGGCTCTGGAGACTGATTCAAAGAAGTCAATCAGGTTCAGGAGACAAGATCGGCCCTTCACAAACCCAAACTGGGTGGGGTCCAGAGTTTGAAGGTTGCCAATGTCTTTGTTTATAAGTTCCATGATAATACGCTCCATGGCCTTGCAGATAAGGCTTGTCAGACTGATGGGACGGTAGTTTCTAGGATCCAAGGTGGATCCCCTCTTGTGGATTGGGATAACTGTAGCTCTGTGCCACTCAGTGGGCACGTAACCTGAGGTGAGGCTATGATTAAACATGACACTTAGGTGAGGTGCCAGTTCATATTGTAGTTCAAGTAGTACACAGCCTGGGATGTCATCTGGTCCCATGGATGCTGTATTCTTGGCTTTAGAGAGTGCATTTTGTACCTGTGTGGCTGTTATTACTGGAATTTGGCAATCTTCCGGTATTGAGATGGGCCATTTACGGGGTGAGGGGGGTTGAAGTTGGCACTGAATCGATCTGCCAGGATATTGGCAATATCCTTTGGATCAGTATATTTAATGCCATTCTGTTTTAGCTCAGAGCAGATCTGAGCATTGCCATTTAGATTCTTGACATAGTTATAGAATGCTTTGTGGTTGTCTTTGGAATCTTTGGCAATTTTATTTTCGTAACTAGCTTGGGAGGATTTTATGAGGCATCTCAGTTTCTTACTGAGGCTAGTAAGGGAGTTTTTTGCATCCTGGGATTTTCCTCTTTTCTGCAAAAGTTTCTTCCTTTGTTGTAAAGTTTGTTTATGGCAGGGGACCACCAGATTGGCTTCCTTTTGGATGAGAGCATTTTGGTTCTATTTGGGATGGCACGATTCATGTATGAGTGGATGTGCTCGTACAGTGCCTTAGTGTAGGATTCAGCAGTTGAACTTTCAGTTACCGTCTGCATGGGTGTTATGAAGTTTGTCACTTCTGACTTGAGTAGCATGAAGTTGGCTTTGGAGAAGTTTTTATGGTGGTTTCTTTACTGGGGGTGGGGTGGGATGTGGATGTTAAGGGTGATTAGCTTATGGTCAGACCTGACTAACGAGGGGTGACCATAGGTATGGAGCATTGATTTCCCATGTTGGTAATGACCAGGTCTAGGATATTGGAGCCCTGGTGGGACTATGGATTAGTTGATCCAGGGCATTGGAATTTATGAATTCCAAGAACCGTTGTGCAAAGGTGTTGGGACATGAGTAGTTTTCCCAGTTAATGGCAGGGTAGTTAAAATCACCCAGTATTAGGGTGTTTGGTTCTATCTTAATATTTTCCAGTATATTTAGAAAGGTGTAGTGAGAATCTTGGGGTATGGTGGGGGATCTGTAGCAAGCTACAATTTGGATTGCAGTCTTACCTAGTGTTAGTTGCACTTGGAGAATTTCAGACACATTGTGTTGGCCAACTAGCCTGGTGGTGTGAATATCCTTGGTGAATATTGACACTCCTCCACCTTTAGTGTTTCGTCCTGGTTTGGTGGCCGAAAAGTGTGGTAAGAGTTGTAGCCTGGTATTGCAGGGGTGCTCTCTGGAGCCTTGAACCAGGTCTCAGTTACTGCACAGATATTGATGTTCTCCATTTTTAGGAGTGCCTCGAGAGAGTGCATTTTGAGGTTTAGACTTCTAGCATTGAGTAGCATTACCTTCAGATTTTGCATGCTTGTACCTGTTACGGTGGTGGTTTTGTCCTTTGAAGTTTGCCTAAAAAAGGCACTATAGGGGTGATGGCACTTAGGTGTGCTACGATAATTGTTACAAAAAACTGTTGAAGTGCAAAGTGATTAGGCTATTTGAAGTGCAAGATAGAAAGAACTAGCAAGATCTGAGGGAAAAACTGAAGAGCAGACTTTATGGCACCAGTAGTAGTTTACCTCAGCTCGGCACCACTAAAACCCATGCAAATGCGGGCTTTTAAACCAGAAAGTTGAAAGGGATGGAAAAACTGCCCAAACAGGCAATAAACTACAATTTCTGGGCCAGAAACCACTCCTCTTGTGGTAGATAGGCTACCTAGTGCTTACCACTCCACTCATAAGCTAGAAGGCTTCCCTCAAACACAGAAAGGCATGGTGGGCTCAGAAGCGTACAGACAGTCCTGGATGCAGCAAATCTGGATCTGGACTAGTCTAGTTACAGGAAAGGTGAGAAACAAACACAAAAGTGGGCTTTTAAATCAGAAAGTTAAAACAGATGGAAAAACTGCCCAAATGGCCAATAAACTACAAATTCTGGGTCAGAAACCACTCCTCTTTTGGTAGATAGGCTTCCTAGTGCTCAACATTCCCATTGATAAGCTAGAAGGCTTCCCTCCAACACAAAAAGGCTTGGGGGGGGGGTTCAAAAGCTTACAAACAGTCCTGGATGCAGCAAATCTGTATCTGGGCTAGACTAGTTACAGGAAAGGCAGGAAACAAGCGTAGAACTTGTTTTATCTTTTTTTACAGAAAAGCAGCTAAAACAGCAGTAAAAACAATTTAAATGCAGTGCAAGTTAGCACACTTGAGTGTGTAGCAATAGTAAAGCAAATACAGTTTAAATAAATGCAATTAAATTAAAAGAAAATTACTAAAAACAAGTGCAGAAGGTAGTAAATTAGGAAAAAATCAAGATGGAGACACTTAGAGTATCAGAAAACAATGCCAGCAAATGTATAAATAATTCAGTCAATCAAAAACTAAGACAGTGCAGAACTCAGAACAGTTAAAAAGTGCCAAAAATATACTTATGAGCTTTATATTTCCAGATTGTTTGAGAAGTACATTCAGTCAGAACACAAGGAGATTCTAGCAATGGTAGATTCTAGCAAAGTGTTTTATGTAGTAGGAGACAGAGTACTCATTTATGGCCTTGACACTGTCTGCATAGGACATGTTATGCACACTATGTATTGGTAACCTGTGTGGCTGTTACACTTGCCAGGTATACCTGAGTAGTGACATACCAAAGGGGCCATGGCACTTAATGACAGGTGTGATGAGTGCTAAATACAGGGTAACAATGACAGTCTGGGGTTTACATGCCCTACCTTTCTCTATAGGTGCAGCAAAATTGAATGCATCCCCATATCTTACCAACCAGTGATAGTCAAAGGATAGATCACTCTCTGTGTCCATACGTCCCTGACTAATGGCTCAACTGTTTGCAGTGTGAGGACACTACAATATTTTCCAGGGGTGGATGACTTCCAAAAGGATAGTATTATGCATTCCTTGGCATTTACTATTTGTAAATGACTCTGATAACAACTGAATGTGTGTGTATCAGCCCATCCTGGATAACTGTTGGTTCTGTGTGGGATTCAGTGACAGCTCCTAATATGCAATCGCCTGCTAATGTAGTCAGTCAGAGGTCAGTGACAGTGGCTGTGACTGCAGAGAAGGGATGGCTAGAAGGAGTAATCCATGAATGATTTGTGAGGGAAGTCTACTGGTGACTGACGGTGAACTACCCAATGTTATCTTCCTGGACAATCACTGTCAGATACTTGGCTATCCACCAGTTGACATACTAGTTTGTAAATAACCTATACAGAGTTTCAGTAATGCTGGATGGCTTAATATTGTTAAATGCCTTGTCAGTCCATGGTAGATGGAGTGAGTCATATTCCCCTCATCAGTTGCTTAGTTTAACACTCAATGAGGTCCACCATTTAGGGTAGGCATGATCTGCCCTTGAGCAAAACAAACTGTGTTTGGTCCAGTGACTGTAGGTGTTACTGATCATTTCCATGATACCTCATTTTATGGCTTTAAATACCAGATGACTGAGAGATCTGAGGACAGTGTTTGGCACTGCATGCTGGTTGTCCTGTGTGCAACTAAGTATTGCAGTTACTTCCATCGTGTTTTCCAAGAAAATAGTCATCCAAGGTGTCTGTGCATGTGCAGAGCACAGGGAAACAATGGGGGATGTAATATGTAGGAGGGAAGTTTTACATAGGTATTTTGCAGTTTTACACTACTGAAGCAGTGTGTACTGAAAGGACACAATTACCTTGTGAATAATGCAGAAAGCAGGGGAGTACCCTGAATTGCTGGTGCCTGGCTACTACTAATGCTGGTCTCACTACAACCATTCTGTCCTGGGATACCATGCTCCGATACTTTTTATCTCAGCAGAAGCAAAATGTTACTACCAAGCTGATGATGGGAAGCAGATCACAGCCTGTCTTTTCATCCACATAGTTGTCCCATGTCATGCAAGGCTCTGTAGGCTTGATATACCCTTTTCCAGGTAGATGCCTTGATTAGTAACTTGAGCAATCAGTTGCCTTTTGCATGTATTATGCCTTCTGTTCCAGGGTTGTTAGTATTTCACTAGGGTACTGCCCAGATGGTGATTAGGAGCACAGCTGCAGATTCACAATATAATGCTCAATGTCCAGTGACACAGATGTCCAAGGTTGCTCAAACAAGCACCACAGTGGCAGTGATCCATGTTAGGTGACAATTTCACAGATGGTCATGCAGCCTTCCCTTCAACTTAATGGTGTATATCTGCATGACATGACTCTGAGACCTACTGCAGAGGAGTGGCCACCTTTGGCCAAAGTGTGTCCACTTGTCACATGTCCTAGGTATGTCATACTTTACATTTATGCACCTGCAACACATGTCTGGGTTCCCACATCATGTCACACAACATCCAGTTTGCTGTCTGAATCCTTGACAGGCATTGTAAGTTCATAGTTTCATAGGCTGATACTAGGCTATCGGCCCTAAAGCCTATACAAGCCTAGCAAAACAATTCCCCTGATAATTCTTCCCACAATATTTACTTCCCTGGACCTCTGTCTAGCAGGGCAACTGACGTGATCCCTGGGGTGAATTTCCTATCTCCCATCCAATCGTCAAGGTTCTACTGAAGAGGGCCAAGGAGGCACTTTACTTGACATGTATAGGCAGTCTATTCCAGAGTATGGGGAGTCTCTGGGTCAGGAACCTATCCCTCCAGCATGTATTTTTCATTGTGATGACAAAGTTTAGATCCCTGGACTGTGTGACTCTGAGGGATTGGGATTTCTTTAAGTGGAGCATGTCCAACAGCTCAGGGTTTGACATGGCCTTGTATGTTAAGCAGAGTTTGCCTCTGAGTAGACGATATGCCACAGAGTATAGTTGGAGTTTTTTTAGATGGTCAACATAGGGCATCTGCTTTAGGCCTGAGATTCTTTTAGTGAGGTATTTCTGTGGCCTTTACAGCTGTTGCAGATGTCTTGTGAGGTACATACCAAATGGGGCATTGTACTCTATAATGGGTCTAATGAGGGAAGAGTACATTGGGACAATAACCTCCTTTTGTTTGGATGAAAAGCCCTTAGTGATGAGGTGTGCCACATAGAAGGATTTCCTGACTGTTGTGGTGATGTGGTTATCGAAGGTGAGACCACTGTCCACCTGTGTCCCTCGCTCTCTCATCACACTTTCGGTGTTTAGTGTACTGCCACCTATGTGGTAATTCATGGGAACATGGTTTTTCCCATAGGGGATAACTATACATTTCTTGGCATTAAGCTTGAGCCCATGGCTCTGGCACCAAGCATCTGTTTCTGTAAGGCCCTTTTGTAGAATATCCACATCATTTGGGGATTCAATAATGGCTCCCAGTTTGCAGACATCTATGAACTTTGTTAGCCAGAGTCTCTTAGTGTTGGCCTGTACTTCAGTGAAGTAGATGACAAATAAGAGCGGTCCAGGACTGAACGCTGAGGTACTCCACTTGTCACTTGTCTGGAGCTGGATTTGAAGTCGGTTACTTTTACAGTGTGGGTTCTGTTACAAAGCCAGTTGTCAACCCATCGAGTGATGTAGGGATTTATGCTCAGCTTAGTAAGTTTATCATGATTCCAGAGTGGGGGGTGGTGTCGAAGGCCTTGGTGAAGTCTAGATAGGCTGTGTGGACTGTCTTACCCTCGTCCACAGCTCTGGAGATTGATTCAAAGAAGTCGATCAGGTACAGCAGACAAGATCGGCCCTTCACAAACCCAAACTGGGTGGGGTCCAGTGTTTGAAGGTTACCAATGTCTGTTTATAAGTTCCATGATAAGGCATTCCATGCCGTAGCAGATCAGGCTCATCAGACTGATGGGACGGTAGTTTCATGGATCCAAGGTGGATCCCCCCCTTGTGGACTGGGATAACCATAGCTGTGCGCCACTCAGTGGGCACGAAGCCTGAGGTGAGGCTATGATTAAACATGACACTTAGGTGAGGTGCCAGTTCATTTTGTAGTTCATGCAGTACACAGCCTGGGATGTCATCTGGTCCCATGGATGCTGTATTCTTAGCTTTGGAGAGTGCCGTTTCTACCTGTGTGGCCGTGATTACCGGAATTTGGCAATCTTTTGGTATTGAGATGGGCCTTTTAGGGGGTGAGAGGGGGGGTGAAGTTGGCACTTAATTGATCTGCCAGGATATTGGCAATATACTTGGGATCAGTATATTTAATGCCATTCTGTTGTAGCTCACAGCAGATCTAAGCATTGCCATTTAGATTCTTGAAATAACTATAGAATGCCTTGTGGTTGTCTTTGGAATCTTTGGGAATTTTATTTTCGTAACTAGCTTTGGAGGATTTTATGAGGGATCTTGGCTTCTTATTGAGGCTGGTAAGGGAGTTTGTTTGCATCCTGGGATTTTCCTCTTTTCTGCAACAGTTTTTTTCTTCTGTTGTATAGTTTGTTTTTAGCAGGGGACCACCAGATTGGCTTCCTTTTTTGAAGGAGAGCGTCTTGGTTCTATTTGGGATGGCACGATTCATGCACAAGTGGATGTGCTGGTACAGTGCCTCAGTGTAGGATTCAGCAGTTGAACTTTCAGCTCCTGTCTGCATGGGTGCCATGAAGTTTGTCACTTTTGACTTAAGTAGAATGAAGTTGGCTTTGGATAATTTTTTTACAGAGGTTTCCTTACTGGGGGCGGAGGTGGGATGTTGATGTCAAGGGTGATTTGCTTATGGTCAGACCTGACTAATGAGGGGGTGAACAGTGGTATGGAGCATCTATCTCCCATATTGGTAATGACCAGGTCTAGGATATTGGAGCCCCTGGTTGGAGTTGATACAGTGCATTGGAATTTATGAATTCCAAGAACCATTAGGAAAAGGTGTTGGTACCCGAGTAGTTTTCCCAATTAATGGCAGGGTAGTTGAAATCACCCAGTATTAGGGTGTTTGGTTGTATCTTAATATTTTCCAGTATGTTTAGAAAGGTGTAGTGAGAATCTTGTGGCATGGTGGGGGATCTGTAGCAAGCTACAATTTGGAATGCAGTCTTACCTAGTGTTAGTTGCACCTGGAGAATTTCAGATGCATTGTGTTGGGCAACTAGCCTGGAGGTGTGAATATCCTTGGTGAATATGGACACACGTCCACCTTTAGTGTTTTGGTCTTGATTTGGTGGCCGAAAAGTGTGGTAAGAGTTATAGCCTGGTATTGCAGGGGTGCTCTCTGGAGTCTTGAACCAGGTCTCAGTTACTGCACAGATATCAATGTTCTCCGTTTTTAGGAGTGCCTCGACAGAATGCATTTTGAAGTTTAGACTTCTAGCATTGATTAGCATTACCTTCTGATTTTGCATGCTTGTATCTGTTACATTGGAGGTTTTGCCCTTTGAGCCTTGCCTAAAAAGGCACTATAGGGGTGGCAAGAACTTTAGCCAGTAACCTGAATCCCAGGGGTGACAGGTCCAGACTATCTCTGGCAAAGCATCTTGGTTTGTCTATCATGTCATCCCAGGCAGACAGATACTGGGTCCCCTTTGAATGACACCAGAAGCTTAGCCAATTGTTGAAGTCAATCATTTTGTCCTTATACTGTGGTATAATTCTGGGCTAGGGTCATACCTGCCTGGGCCACATGATCCGAGAGCTCTTCCATGTCTCTTTTTGTGTAGCCCAGGGAGGCATGTCTCAAGTCATTCATTCCAACATGGACAATGAAAGAATCATATTTGTACTTGTGGAGTGACTTGACTGCATGCATTATGTGACAGATCCTGGCACCCGACAGGCAGCTGACTATAATTTTCTCCTTGCTTAGCCTGGTGAGTGGGACATCAGCGTGCCTGACTATAGAGTCACCTATGACTAAAGTGTTGGGTACATTGTCTTGCCTTAGGGGCTGTTTTTGGGTGGCACACTGGTGTTGTAAGCTATGTGTCACTTTGTTTGTGACTGATGTTTGTTTGTGTTTCAGCTTTGGAGGTCCTTGTTTCTTTGGCAGGTTAATGTTAAGGGCCTCCGCATATGGGGGTTTAGTGTTGCTATGTGTGGGTGTTGATGGTGTGGGTTTTGAAGGACCCTGTGTTGCTTGAGGTGTAGTGCAGGTGTTAACCTTCTCCTCTTGACTGTCTAGCACAATCTTGGCTGGAGAGAGCTTTGCTTCCAGTTTGGCTATGTAAGTGCACCTCTCACAGGTTGTAGTGTTGGGTGGTAGGACGAGAGGGTTGTCTGTGTACATGAAGCAGTTGCTGCATTGACCCAGTATGCCCAGATTCACAAGGTGGACAATAGAAATCACCGGAAGCTGTCCCTTGGACATGCCTGTTTAGATGCTTTTTTTGTAAAGTACAAGAGCTGTTTTCCCTTAAAGTAATGACTGCAAAGTTGAACAAGTCTTCTCAGCATGCAAGGACATCCACATCTTCACTGCAAGAAGTACCTAAAAACACTTTGTTTCAGGCTGTCACCCCCAAGGGTGTAGCAGCATAGGTCCTAACTTTGCTGTAGTTGGCAGTGTCACATTTGTAGGTATACTATTGCGAGCAAGCCTAGTAACAAGATTATGGTTAATCCTAGGGCCACATGCTTGGAAAAGCAATGTAATCACTCAACCATGTTATGGCACATTGTCAGGTGCTGTGTTACCTTAGGGGACCTGCATAAAGGTGACATCTTACATTCTATCATGTGCCATGACACTGCTAATGATGGCCTGCTGTGACATACACACAAGCAAGACTCTATTGCTAATGGCATTATCAGTGACTGCTGATGAGATGTGTAAAGTGTCCCCACCCCTCTACTCCTATGCCACACAAACAGAATGTGTGAGAGATGTGACTATATTACAAACCCTGATTCAATTCTGTCTCACACACACCAGTCAGTACATATGACAATGAACATTTTGCCAACATGCACACCTCACCTCCTGCTCCACCCCACACCCACATCACACATGCCTGCATGTGTGGAACTCCTTACCAGACACATTACTAAACAACAGACACCTCAGATACCCATATGCAAGCTCAGTACACATAATTATATCTCTGGAGACCACAATACACATAATAGCACAAGCATCACTGTCTCACCAGTCAAACACCTGAGGCAAAACACAAAATCAAACCTAATATTCATAGTTGGTTACATTGTGAGACACATTGATGTCCTTGTCTCCAGGGTATATATGGGGAAACGTCACAGTTAGCTGTTTGTGAGTTGACACGATATGCCATACCACACATTGATGCAAGTCAATGAATATCAGGTAACGTAAAGATGATGTCATTTTTCACTGGTGTGTACAACTTGGGAGATACATTGCCAGACGGTATGCAGACATGTGACTGAGCTTAGACACTCTGTGTCTCTAGCGAGTATGCTCATAGCTTTCACCTGCATTTGAACCTCACCTAGGATGATGGCTCAACACACCTGGAAAATGATGGACGCCAATAATTTCCTTAGCATGTAGTGTCATTGTAAGGGGATCCACTACATGTTTGCCTGGGATGACTTGCTCGACAGACCTCACTGCTTTGCCAGAGATGGTCTTCACCTGTCACTCCTGGGATTTTGTGTACTGGCCAAGGATGTTGACACCCCCACAGTGCATCTTATAGGCACTGTCTCAAGGGAACACTTTCCAATGAGAAAACGCCATCTTCATGCAACATCATGATTATGCTGCTACACGCTAGGAATGCCAACACTAAACCCCACTCTGTAGAAGGTGTCCCCACCTTGGAATATGCAGACATTTGTGTAGTCACAGAAACCTGGGTCAAAACTGTGGACAGCACTACACCCATACCAGACTACTCATCCATCCAGATGTTCAGACCTCAAACTGACAGTGTGCAAGGGAATGAAGGTGGTGTATACATATTCATTAAAGATAGATACACATCCAGATTGGTAAAATAGTGTGATTTCCCTGAGACACTGCAGGTGCTAGTCACTACTGGAAGGGCACCTAATCAAACTATTGCCAGCTACAGGAGCAGCTCCATGAATCTAGACACCTGTTGTGTTTATTTGAATCTACTTGTGTCTATCAAGATACATAAGAACAGCATGGCTTGGAGTGACTTTAACTACTCACCAACTGGGTTGTTTATGCATGCTCTAACACATTTGCCCAAAGATTAGTCCACATCCTTAACTACAGTTCCCTGGACCAGTGGCATGACATTCCCACAAGGGGAACCAATGTAGTGCATCAGGTGTTTACCAATATGAGTGACCATGTCAACCTCTACACTTTGAGGTCCTCCCTAGTGAGATCTGACCATAGATCAGTCTCATTAAAAGTAAGTAGCACATCTACACCCCCCTTGCAGAAAATACAGTAATAAACTTCAGCAAAGCAAATTATAACTTCATATGGGATAGTTTACATAGCTTGACTACACCTCCCCTTCAAATAGAACAGACAAGTATGCAGAGCTCTACACCAATTCTTTGTGCAAGCACCAGTACAACTGCATAGACTTGGCTGTACTTGACAGGAGGAAAACAAACTCTTCATGGCACAGCAAACCTGCCTGTTGGACAACTGCTATTAGTAGGCTGGACAATAATAGGTGGACATTGCTGTGTGACAGTTGGAGTGAGGGAGCCCCTTAAAATGGAGGCACACCCTCCTCAGCAAAAGCAAGCACATAGTGTTGTTGTGACATCCTGCAAAAACAGTATGTGACAAAATTAGCCTCCCCCACAAAGAACAACCACAACGCACAGTGTAGCTACATGTGTAACCTCAGAGGAAAATCCCAGATTGTCAGTGAACTTGTACTTAATGACACCACATATAATGAGTCTGTAGACATAGCTAACCTGTTTTTCCTCAGGTTTTGTGTCAACTTCACTCCCCTGTCCCCACCACATGTACCACATGATATACCTTCTTTATCTACAGATAAATGGCTTCTCTAACAAGGAAACACACCATCTATTGGACATGCTAAGAGCCCAGGCTGTGTCCTACATAGGATCCATCAAGGATTACTAACACCATTGGGAACTCTTTGCAGTCATAGTGTAACCACTGGCTGCATCCTGGCTGACTGGACAATGGCAACTCTTATCCCCTTGCACAGAGGTGATGCATCCACTGACCACCTGAACCCATTCACCTGAGAAGGCATATCTTTAACCCCATGGGGCAAATCATCATGGAGCTGATCAGCAAACATGTATGTAATCTACACGCAGTTGACCGGACACAGTTTGGATTTATGAAAAGAAGATCATGGCTGTTAAACCTGGTGGACATGTCTAAGGAAGCCACCAAGGACCTGGATGAGGGGACATTTGTGCATACAACCCCCTTTACTTAGCCAGGCTGTGTGACACTATCCCCCATGCAGGCATAATTCACAAAATCACCCAGTTAGGCATCAACAGTAATATCATTAAGGGTCACTAAGTGGTGCACTGATGGAACACATACTCAAAGTAGGGGAATCTGCCTCCAATAGCTGTTCTGTAATCAGTGGTGTTCAACAGAGCTCTTCATTTAACCATAAGTACAAGCACAAAGTGAATGTCCATCGCTGACAAGGTTGTCTGATGCTTGCAAACTGTGAGTGGTCATAGAGTGTGTGAGTTATGTCAATATCGTTCAAGAGGGTATTGATGAACAAATGCCTGTTGACTTACTCATGGCTGTAATCTTCATGCAGATATCTATGTAGTATAATTTCCATCTGTAACACCTGTGTACCTGGTAAGTAGCACATCAGTACAGCACCTGATGTACATACTCAGGGGTGATAGACCTGGGCACACAGATGGTAAGTAGCACAGCAGTACAGCACCTGATGTACATTCTTAGATTGTACTAAGGGCACTGTCACCTGAAATTGATGGACTGATAACCTCCATGTACTCTTCCCTCAGCATGCCAATATTTTAGTGCAATGGCCATTTTGTCATGTACCTTTCCAAGCACTCTTGGCAATTGCACACAACACAAAGGTCCCACACAAGGGAACTTCAAGTCTTCAGTATCTGTCCAATGGGCATCATCTGAAATCACTGTCATTGTAGCCTGTGGCATATAGACTACTCAGATGAGATCTTTGCTTTGTATACAGGGCAATATTTGACTTTGCTTGATTGGAAATGCTGCATAACTATAGGTAGCATGGTACATGGATTACTCACTGTAAGGACATTAACCTAGTATATGAAATTACTAGTACATGCAGGTGGGAGAGATATGTTTAGCATACTTTAACACACCTTTGAAACAGACTCCTAGCTACCTAATGACAAACAGAGCATTTCATTGGCCCTCATCAGATACCATCTGTATGATTGGCTGGAGGACTGTCATTTGACCATAGAGCTTCTACCTGTGTCCCTCATGGGCAGGGGCAGTATGTGCTGCTTCATGTAAATAAGGGTAAAATCTTGGCTAGGACTGTTAGGGTTCTAGAGCCGTTAGGCTGGTAAAGCTCAATGACCCAATGATTACATGCATTGATGTAAAGCTCAATGACCCTATGATTACATGCGCTGTTGTAAAGCTCAATGACCCTATGATTACATGCGCTGTTGTAAAGCTCAATGACCCTATGATTACATGCGCTGATGTAAACCTCAATGACCCTATGATTACATGCGCTGATGTAAAGCTCAATGACCCTATGATTACATGCGCTGATGTAAAGCTTAATGATCCTATGATTACATGCGCTGATGTAAAGCTCAATGACCCTATGATTACATGCGCTGATGTAAAGCTCAATGACCCTATGATTACATGCGCTGATGTAAAGCTCAATGACCCTATGATTACATGCGCTGATGTAAAGCTCAATGACCCTATGATTACATGCGCTGATGTAAAGCTCAATGACCCTATGATTACATGCGCTGATGTAAAGCTCAATGACCCTATGATTACATGCGCTGATGTAAAGCTCAATGACCCTATGATTACATGCGCTGTTGTAAAGCTCAATGACCCTATGATTACATGCGCTGATGTAAAGCTTAATGACCCTATGATTACATGCGCTGATGTAAAGCTCAATGACCCTATGATTACATGCGCTGATGTAAAGCTCAATGACCCTATGATTACATGCGCTGATGTAAAGCTCAATGACCCTATGATTACATGCGCTGATGTAAAGCTTAATGATCCTATGATTACATGCGCTGATGTAAAGCTCAATGACCCTATGATTACATGCGTTGATGTAAAATGCTCTAACATCCACAAACACACAAAGCTGGCTACACTAAGGATAGGAGTCTGAATAGAGACATAAGTCAGCAAGCAAAGGAGAGTGACACTGAATTCATCCCCAAGTCAATCTTGGTAAGTACTTTTGTGAGGTGGATCTTGTTTTTCACAAAAACTCACCAAGCCAACACTGATATATAGACAGATTTGTAAAAAAAACAGTACATAAATCAAAAAACATTGATCTGTTTGGAAAAAGAAGCATCTGAGGAAGTGCAAAAATATAAATAACAAAGCAAAGAGATTTTTGAAAAGTATAAAAAGGAAATATGGACATGGGAAAGAAAAAGAGCTTTGATATGGCACAATATTTATGCAAAGGAGAAAGCCAAATTAATCAGTATTAAAGAAGGCAGCCCTAAAGATATTCAAAGAGAAATACAGGCAAAGGCATCCAGATATAGAAATTTCACAATAAAAAATAATATCACAAAGAGGGAACGTAGAAAAGAAGATTAGTAAGTAGAAATTAAAAAAAATAGATGTTGAAGTTATGGAGTGCCTGTGAAGTGAAGGATTTGATGTAGAACATCTAAAACAGGTTACATCACAGCATGATGGAGCGAATCCCCAACGTAAGGAGGAGCAGGAAGATCAGGAGAATCTGAAGAAGAAATCCGGACATGAGAAATAAAAAGAGATTTAATATGGTGTAATATTTATGTAAAGGAGAAAGCAAAACTAACCAATATAAAAAGAGCAGCACCAAAGAGATTTGAAGAGAAATGCAGGCAAAAGACTCCAGACATGGAAAACTTTACAATACAAAAAATAAGAAGACAGAGAGGAAACGTAGAAAGGGAGATCAGTAATGGAAGAGTGAAAGAAACAGAAACTGAGGTTATGGAGTACCTGTGAAGTTAAGGATTCTTTGTAGAAAATCTAATTCAGAAAGCACCACAACAGGATAGAGCAATGGAACTCCAAATTAAGGGGAAAACCAGTGTAATGGGAAGCAATTGATCAGGTGCCATATGAAGATATTTGGAGCCTTCTACAGGAAACCACCATAAACGTTCACTTGAAGCTGGACAGCAAGGGGAAGGAACCAGAAACTGTAGAAACTCTGACACAGTCAATGTTGAGAAGTGATAGCCAGTGAGTTGCCATATGACAGAGCAACAGATGACAGCATGAAATTGAAGAGAAGGTGCCACAGGAAAATCCTATAGAACTTTCTATAGAGTGCCCACAGGAAATGGAGAACAAAAAATGTGGCCTCAGATTAGAAGAAAATGAGCTAAGAGAAGAGTTGCTTGATTTAATACATATAGATAAACATATTAAGATCAATGAAAGAAATAGACTGCAGAAGGTCAATAAAATTCCAAACGTCAGAAGTTTGATAAAACAAATGAACACAGTAATTAGGACTGTCCATAGAGATCCATGTGATAGAAGTAAACAGGATATATTATTGTGCAGCTAAATTAATAACTGATAAAGATCTACCACAAGAGCACAGGGTAGTGAGGGAAAGGAAGGCGAGAAATCAAACACCATCATGGAAGTATCAAATAGAGAAAATTATAAAGCAATTAAGACAAGAAGTGTCATTGTTAGAAGACTATAGAGGAGGGAACAGATCAACAAAAATACTAAGAAAGATAGATGTGATTAAAGCAATGCACAGTATTAGAACAGAACAGGATCTATCATGCACTATTGCAAATAACAGGCTAAAAATCTCAGCACAAGTGGAAAAACTTAGAATATATGCAGATAAATGTAAAGGAAACCTACAAAATAAGCAATTTATTGATGACCCAAAAAAGTTTTATAGAGAATTGGGAAACAAGGAAAAAGGAATTGAAAGACCGCCAAAAAAGGAAGAAATAAATACATTTTGGAGAAGTATCTATGAAGATCCTGTGGAACAAAACAAAGATGCTAAATGGATAGAAGAAGTAAAAGAAAGAATAAGAAGTTTAAAGTTACAGGATATGAAATGGGATGAAGTAACACCCAGAGAGATTGAAATAAAGTTAAGAAAAGACTCAAATTGTAAAACTCCAGGCTCAGATGCAGTGCCTAACTTTTTGTTAAAAGTATTAACATCTTTGCATGAAAATTTACCCATGAATAAGAACTATTTATATGTGCATCCTGAACAAACACCAGTCTGGCTAACAACCGGAAAAATGATGCTCCTACTTAAGGCTGAGCCTGCAAGCCACCATAAAAATTATAGACCAATAACTTGCCTTCCAACGACATATAAAATATACATGGGAATTGGTACTGACAGAGTTTATAGTCATTTAGAAGAAAACTCAATTATGGCAGTAGAACAAAAAGGGCACTAAAGGGCAATAAAAGAAAGTCATATGGAGCAAAGGATCATTTACTGTTAAATAAAGTCATAATAGAGAAGTGTAAAAAGGGGAATAATCTAAGTATAGCATTGATTGACTAAAAAAAGCATTTGATAGTATCCCACATTCATGAATAAAAGCTTAAAAATGTATAAGATCCACCCTACACTGATAAACTACATTACAGTGACCATGAAACAGTGGCAAACCACTTTGCAATTAAGCCATGATTAAGGACAAATTATTATCCCAGGGATAAAAATTCAAAGGGGAATATTCCAGGCTGACTCTCTGTCACCACTGCTATTCTGCCTTGTCCTTAACTCATTCCCCGGGATTCATGAAACTTGCGCCAGGCGCCGGAGTAGCATCAGCGATCTAGCACCAAATATGGCCACCGAGGGATTCATGTACGAGCTGTTTCCACGTGCAATACCAGTGTACACCAGAGCTGCGCAGCTCCCAGCACATGTATGCTAATTATCCCATGAGCAGCAGTGTAGCATGCAAATGAAGGTATATAGTGATTCATGAAGTGGTGCAGGCGTAGCGTAAGCATGAAGAAATGTTAACAAAAAAAAGGTTTACATTTTTTCAAACATAAAATCGGAGCCATGAAAGTGGACCAAACTTACGTATTATAATGTTAATATATGCCAATGGCTAAATATATAGCCAATGGCATAAAAATAATGTCATGGCCACACTAACGCAAAGTAAAACTGCAGTGCATCAGTGCGCAAACGGGATCACTAGGAAAATGTATTTAGATGTCATAAAACTGCAATGTAACACAATTCATGAATTCCCCATAATAGTCAATGCCACGCATTCTACACCACAATCATAGTGCAAGGGTAGCTAAGGGTCTTTGACAGTGTTCTGCATGGTAACTAGGAATTAATAGTCAATACCATGCAAATGAGACAAGTAATACTGAATCGCAAATGCCCCGCCGGTGTAAGGATGTACCACACGGTGTAGCGGTACAACACCGAGGAGTGGCCTGGAGGTAAACATGGCATCGAGAGGGGTGCGCCACCATAGCTGTAAGCACATAGAATCATTGCTAATCCGGGTTGCCTGTTGCTAAGCAAATCCACAGGATAGGGGTGTGGAAGTAGCCAAAGCTTTGCTTAGCTGAGAGCACAGAAGGTATCTGAAAGTGCATGTGGACGTGGATGAAAAAGCACTTGAAACCCAGTAAATGGCTGTGCATGGTGCGCACCACAGCTGAAACAGGAAGGATACGGGAAGACAATAAGGAAGTGCTGCAGCATGGTAATTAGAGTACAAATGAGTAATTAACACCTAGGAACTCACAGTGGGCCATTGACGACAGCTAACATGGTTGCTAGCAGCTACCTGCAGAACAGAAAAGGTGAGGTGCCGTACAGCAAAGAAAAGAGAACTGTCACAGCAGAACAAAGCAAACTTGCAGTAGATCAGCTACATAACACATTTCCCAACACAATCCTGGGTTGTGAAAGTACAAAACAAGAAATCCAGCAGCTGGATGCATGCCTGACAATGGGAGGGGAATCGGGTTGAAAAGTGAAGTAAAGGGCAGTAGATGAATCACAGCAGCCAAGTGTAAGTCAACACCAAAGGCCCCAGAATAGCAGTACCTGCTGTAAAACCAATAATTAAGATACCCCACAGCTGGAATTGCACAAACACACCCAATTACACCAGCATCATCCATTGCACAATAGTATAAGGTGTGAAAGCCCCCCCCCCCCACACACACACACACTTGTGTTTTCCCAGGCAATCTGCACCATTGGTGTATACAGACGGGGAACTTTTAATATGTACATGTTAGGGGCTGCCATAGCTTTGATTCACCAGCATGTGTTGGAGACTGACGGTGGTGTGGAGGATGATGCTGACAACCATCTCAGGCACCAGAGGAGGAGAAGAGTGTTCAAACCCAGGGTAACCTACCAGGGGCTACATGATCTGAAGATAGTAAAGTGTTACAGGGTAGACAGGGACATCATACAGCAACTTGTCGAGCTGTGCTGGCCACGCCTCAGAGCCAGAAGTAACAGTGGGGAACCCATCCCAGTGGACACTAAGGTATGTGTAAGCTGGAGAATACTAGCCACAGGTATGTTCCAAAGGCCAACTGGGGATATCATGGGGATCTCACAGGCATCAGCATCCAGGGTACTCCAGCAGTTCCTGGATGCCATGTTACCACATGCCAATGAGCAGATATACTTCCCCCGAATGCAGGAGGAGTTGGCCAGCAATATGCATCTCTCTTCCACCATGTGGCAGACTACCTGGAGGTACTGGGTGCAATAGACTGCACGCACATACACATCAAGTCACCACCCGGTGAGCAGGGTAGGTGCTACATAAACCACAAGGGGTACCCTTCCATCAACTGCCAGGTCGTGTGCAATGCCCAGGGCATTATCATGGATGTGTGTGCTGGCAGCCCTGGAAGCTATCACGACACCCACATCTGGCATGCCTCACAGCTGTATCTGGTATTTGCCGGGGGGACATCCTATATGGCCACCTGGTGGGGAATGCTGGCTATGCACTGGAACCATGGATGATGACTCCAATCAGAAATGCACACACAGCCATGCAAGAACACCATAATGAGGGACACGCAGAAACCAGAATCATAGAGTGCGTGCTTGGGATGCTGAAATCATGGTTCCATTGCTTGGACATATCTGGTGGAGCCTTGCAGTACTCTACAGGCACGTGTGCCCACATCTTCATAGTATGTGCCATGCTACACAATATGATCCTGCAGAAACAGCTCCAGCAGGGACAGAATGGTGAAGGCCCTCACAGCCCATCACCATTGCCAAAGGCCCCACAGGCACAGAGGGACTCAGACCACAAACACCCTGTGCCAGCCCCAATAGGCAGACAGAGGCGTGCCCAGTATGCCCATGCCTTGGCAAAGAGGGAACGTATAGCACACACACTGACAGTGTAGGGACTCATGGACTGACACCCTTCTCCACCTGCACACACAGCAAACATGGATGGCACACACACATGATCACCTGTAAATTGTCATGTATAGGCGGTCTACTGTGTGCATCCTACATAGGTAGCCATTAACTATTGTATACACAACTGCCACTGGCACAAGGTAAGTCAATACCTGAACAGTAAATTAAGCTATCAGCATGTGTCCATACTGTATGTAGAGGTTCATAGATACATAGGTAGGTACATGCCTTACTGCCCGAGGCCACTCATAAGCATAGGCAAAAAGTGTCTGCTATTGCCACCCCATCGATTAACTAACTGTCCCTCTGTGGAGCAGATCCAATTGAGGGATCCCTGGGGTGTATTCACTGTTCTCCATCCACTCTGCAAGGATTCCCTGGAGTGTTAGTGAGGGGTTTTGTATAATGTAATCAGGGATGTAGTTCCAAATAATGGGGAGTATCCCTGACAGGAATCTTCCCAGATGTTTAGATGTTACATAGTGCACCTTAAACACAGCTTGCATATATTGGTAGTTCTCCACAGAATAATAAACATGTGGAACACACAACCGCTGAAATGTGCGTTAATCACCCTTGCACTGCCAGTGCCTGCTCTGAGAGGTAAAATACCACTGCCAGGCTTAGAACACACAGCCATGTACACAATCTTCACAATGACATACCACTAAGCTACCTGAGATGTACCAATGGCAGTTGTGTATACTGACAGGATAAAACACAAAAGGTAGGAATGTGTGGAAATAGGACAAACCGGAATGTACCCAATGAAAGGTGTATTTATATATATATATATATATATATATATATATATATATATATATATATATATATATATAAAATATATATACATATCATATATATATAGAGAGAGGGAGAGAGAGAGATATATGTCAATATATGGGGATATACATATATATGTAGATATATATAGATAGGTTAACAACATCTACATAACCATGGAGGTACATATAAATGGGATACCTACCACATACCGACTGCTTGACATACCGACGTGCGTAATCACAAGGCTTAAGGTCCGAAAGAACACAGTACTGAAACACCAGATGCGCGAGGTTCAAAATGTTAAGGGACAGTTAGTCAGTGATTCTGGTGTTGCGGTTCAGGAAGGTTACTGTGTGTAAGTGTGTTTCTGAGGGCTGTAGTGTGTGTAAGTGTGTGCTCTGAGTGTGGTGTGTGTTCCTGGGGGACTGTAATGTGTGGGTGTGGGTTATCTTTGTGTGTCTGTTTGCGCAATCTAGGAGGTAGAATATTAAAGTAGGGGGGTGTGGGGGGTGCAGACACCTACATGGGGGGTGTAGGGGGGCTTGCCCACCTGCTCATACGTAGTGTAGGATGGTTTGTTTGGATGTGGTGGGTAGCAGTGTGTCTGTGTGTGCGTGTGTGTGTTCCATGTTCGTGTTACTTTCGCGAGTTACTGTCGCTGTCGGTAATGTGGGGTATGGGAGTCTTGGCCCGGTACTGTTGGAACTGTGTGGTTTCGGGATTCCATAGGTATCCCGTATACAGCGGTTGAAGTGTTCATATATGAGTATAACAGGGACCATAGCAATCACACATTCCGCCATGACCAACCTTTATGAACAAAGGATATGGAGAGTATATGCCTATACACTATTACAAATATGTGCTATGGACATGAGCCAATGATAGAGTTACCACCTGTCCCACTTTGCGAGGGACAGTACCTCTTTGGGTGGTTGTGTCCTGACCAAATATATTAAATGTGGCAAATGTCCTGATATTGTAGGACATAATTATGTCCCATATGCAATGTAATAGTTGCATACAGTAGTTTTTTCTCTATCTAAAATGCCTGCATGTTACAAGAAACAGGATAAGCAACTAAACTGCTACAAGAATAAGCTTATATTTAGGCAAGAAAGGAAAGTTCTATCCCTTGTACTGACCATGGGCTTGTGTCAGCCTGTAAATTCTGATGTGTGTCCCGAAAATGTCCCACTATGGCCATATGAAAAGGTGGCAACCCCTAGCCAAAGAGGGTCAGTCACCAACACAACTATAATGACTGCAAATACCTATGACAGAAATACACAGCTTTCATGTAGCAGCACTTTATTACATTTTGATGTATTGCCGAAAGGATTCAAGGACTAACATCACCTGCATGCTATACAGGAACCACTTAACAGTGCCTTAATGAATCAGCCTGCAATTACCATAGTATTAGTCCACTAAAGGATAGGTGTTCAAATAGGGAAGGAACCCTCATGCACATATCAATTATGTATAAATGTTGTTCCTACACACCTGCATGTGTTCTGCACACCCACCAACAT
The DNA here is from genome assembly GCF_019279795.1 of Protopterus annectens. NCBI lineage: Eukaryota > Metazoa > Chordata > Ceratodontiformes > Protopteridae > Protopterus > Protopterus annectens. The sequence goes on along the minus strand of NC_056729.1, from coordinate 1,766,978,945 downwards.
CACTCCCATACCCAAACAAATTACAATACAAACTGTAATAACATCACAAATCATTCACTCACTGTATGACATCTGCAGAAGCCTTAACATACTTTGTCAGAGACACACTAACATGGCCCTATGTGAAATAGTTGCTGTTATACAATGGAACAGCTGCTGATGTTAAAGGGTTTGTTTGCACTAATCCCGTTTCAGAGGGTTGTGTGTACACCGGGATGTGTTACCAGTTACTGAGTAACAGCACAGTATGTTACACATGTACATCAAATCAAGGATGTCTGGTAAGCACACTGTAAACCACATAACAGTTCATGCATAGCCATACAGCCTTGAGCTGCCCAAACATCTTTGCCAGACTTAAACATCTGCAGAAGTATCAGGTACAAACAAACCCTGCATAAGTAGCAATGTTCTGAAATATAACATCTGTACTCACATGTAGAACATCTTCTAGGTATTACACACAATCCACGGGAGTCATGAAGTTAATATACATCACAAACAACACATCCAGGCTGTCTTCCTCGAAAGTAAGGCACATGGACAACGCCCAAAAGGAGTACTCCGTTATACACCACTGTTGCCATGGTATTGGCTAATGGAGTAGCTGCACAGCTGATGTGCATCTAATTAACTACTTTGGAACACCAATTGGTGGTTAGGATACCACATGTTACTGATATTTAACTAGAAAAGGATGGCTTATCACACATTCAAGCCATCCGTATATACCAGCAGAACATTACAAAGAAGATTGAAACACAAACTGAAAAGGATTGAATCAACAGTCAATGACACCTCGGGTTACTAATAAGGTATGTAGAACATTCAGTATGTCTGTGTATTTAGAACCTGTTCTGTAATATTTAAAGTGCACGCAATCCATATAGTGGAAACAGTTATCTTGTAGTGATGTATTGTTGAGCATAGTAATGCTTGTAGTATTTATGTGTGTACTGCTGTAGATCACAAGGCGAACACCACATACACCACAAGAAATGCTATATAAGGCCTTTGAACACAAATATTCCTCACCAGCCGCTGTCAGTGGCAAGGCTGGTCCAACAAGTATGTGCTATAACAGGGGATATTATATGTTGATATATTGCAGCAGCAGCCATATGTGTGGGTGTATTACTGAGAATAACATGTCGAAGGTTGGCCCACTGTGCAATTATGATTGGAATTGTGGGATATTGTGCCAATAACTGTGTAATGTACAGTATTGTAGGCAGATATGTATTACAAGTTACATAGCATTACTCTTATATTAGGCAAACATTAGTTATGTCTATTGGCATTTACAGTACACAATAACAGGATACATATGACATGTAGTCACCTGACAGTTTATCAGCATGATAGCAAAGTAAAATGGATAAGCTAGTTAACTATCCATGCACATAAGACATGTAATAAGTGCAAAGGTAGGTACAAAACTGTCTTACCAAGGGTATTTATAAGCCTAGCTAGAGTATGCTGGCTTTTGCCACCCCCATATGTTAGTTCCCTGTGCCTCTGAAAGGCAGAGCCATTACTTCCCTGTGCCTCTGTCCAGCAGAGCCACTGCAGTGATCCCCGGGGTACATGTCTGTCTCCCATCCACATGTCAAGGTTTCCCTTGAAGAGTGCTGGTGAGGGGCCCTGCCTGATGTACATTGGAATCATGTTCCAAAGCATGGAGAGTGTCTGGGTCAGGAATCTATCTGTCCAGCACGTCCTAGTCATCATTGTGGTTAGGTGTATATCCCTAGTGCATGTGGCTCTCAGGGGCCTCTGTTTAGGTGGAGCATATCCAGCAATACTGGGTTGGACATGGGCCTTGTATGTTAAGCAGAGATCACTTGTGAGTATGTGGTATGCAACCGAGTACAGCTGGAGTTTCTTAGGTTGGGCTGCATAGGTCATCTGTATGAGGTCAGTAATCCTCTTGGTGTGGTACTGTTGTGGTCTTCCAAGCTGTTGCAGTTGTCTTGTAAGGTATATCCCAAATGGGGTGTTGTATTCTTTAATAGGTTTAATAAGTCATAAGTAGAGGCACAATGGCCTCCTTTGATCTGGATGCGAACCCATTAGAGATTAGTGGGGCCAGGTAGAAGGATATTCTAACCACCTTGTCATTATGGGTATCAAAGGAGAGATTGCTATCTACTGGGGTTTCTAGATCCCTTATTACCTTTTCTGTATGTAGGGGACTAGCATATATGTGGTAGTCCGTGAGTAATTAGTTATATCCAAAGGGGATGACTATGCACTTTTCGGCATTCAGCTTGAGGCCATGATATTGACACCAGGTATCCATCTCAGTGCGACCCTTCCAGAGGGTGTCTGTAACAGCTGGGGAAACAATTATGTCCCCTAGTTTGCAGTTGTCTGCAAACCTTTTCAGCCAAAGCCCTCCTGTGCTTGCCTGTACATCAGAAAATTATATACCGAACATGAGGGGTCCTAGGACTGAGCCCTGGTGGACGCCACTTGTAAATGGTATACAGTCCGACCTAGGGTATGCAACTCCCACTGTGTGGGTTCTGTCCGTGAGTCACTTTGCAAACCATCACATGATGTAGGGGTTAATGTTCAGGCGGATGGGTATGTTGATAATACCAGAATGAGGAATGGTGTTGAAAGCCTTTGAGAGAACTAGGTAGGCTGTGTGGACCTCCTTACCCTCATCTAATGCCTTGGTAACTGTCTCTAAGAAGTCCACCAGGTTTAGGAGGCATGGTCTGCCCTTAACAAATAGGTTCATAGGTTCATAGATTAGTACTAAGCTAACTGCCCTTGTGAGCCATTTTAAGCCTAGCCAATTATCCCTTGTGAGACTCAAACCGTGCATGTTCTGTTTGTAAGGCAAACACCTTAACCATTAGGCCACCCTCCACCTCCAAACTGGGAGGGGGTCAAAGGTTTGGAGGTACCCAATGTCTCTGTGACTGAGATCCATGATGTGCTCCATAGCCTTGGAGACCAGGCTAGTCAGGCCTATAGGGCAATAGGTCCCATGGTCTGTTGTGGCACCACCTTTGTGGAATGGGATAAATGTTGGTGTGTGCCATTCAGGGGGCACTAAGCCTGATGCAAGGCTATTATTGCACATGGTGGCTAGGTGGGGAGCCAGTACGTTCTGAAGTTCATGTAAAACGCAGCCTGGGATGTTGATCCGTCCCATGGATGCTGTGATATTGGCTTTAGAGTGCGCAGCTTTGAGAGGGAGGGGGGAAGGTAGCACTGAACCTATCTGCCAGGATGTTAGCAATATCAGTTGGTTCTGTAATGTTCCTGCCTTTGTGCTGTAACTCAGAGCAGATCTGGGTGTTGACATCCAGATATTTGACATAGCTATAGAATGCTTTGTGGTTGTTGGAATGAGTGGCGGTTTTGTTTTCGTAGCTAGCTTTGGAGGATCTTATAAGGGATCTCACCTTCTTACTGAGGCTGACCAGGGAGCTCCTCCACACATGGGATTGTACTCTATTTTGCAACAGTGTCTTCCTCCTGTAGTACAGTTTGTTTATGACAGGGGACCACCAGATTGGTTTCCTTAATTAGGAGTATAGCGTCTTGGTTCTGTTTGGGATAGTACAATCCATGCACTTGTGTAAGTGCTTATAGAGTGCATTTGTGTAGGATTCAGCAGTTGTAACAGTATTGTCCATCTGCATGGGTGTCATGACGTTCACCACGTCTGTCTTAAGAAGCATGAAGTTGGCTTTGTAGACATATTATACTGTGGTTCCCTTAATGGGGGTGGGGGCAGGATGTGGATATCAACGGTGTACAGCTCATGGTCAGATCGGACCAATGAGGAGTTGACTTCAGGTGTGGAACACCAGTCACTCTTGTTGGTAATGCCTAGGTCTAGGCTATTGTTGCCCCTGGTGGGTGTGTGGATAGGTTGATCCAGGGCATTGGTGTTTATGAATTCCAGAAAGCGTTGAGCTAATGAGTTGGTACACGAGTAGTTTTCTCAGTTAATGGTGGGGTAGATTCAGTGAGACTATGTGATGAGTGTGGTGTGGTGCGAATGTTTACCTTTTCCACATGACTGCCAGGGTCAGGCTTGGTTGGAGAGAGCTTTACCTCCAGTTTGGCTAGATAAGTGCATCTCTCACAGGTTGTAGTGTTGGGAGGTAGGCAGAGAGGGTTGTCTGTGTACATGAGGCAATGTCTACTTTACCTCAAGATGTCCAGATTCATCAGATAGACAGTAGAGAACACTGGCAGCTGACCCTTGGACATGCCTGAATATAAAACTAATTTCCCCTAGATAAGTGAGGAAAGTGAGTACAACAGCTATTTTACTCTAAGCAAGTGAGAAAAGTATGTACAAAACCTGTTTACCAATAGATAATGAGGAAGACTGAGTGCTATAGTAATTAGTAGCTCTCATAGTGCTTACATGTTCTGAACAAGTGCTGAGCATGAATAAGCAAACAAGATAGGGTCTTGGATAACATAAACACACTGCCCCCCCAACAGGAACACAATCATATATTCATGTACATCATAGGGCCCCTGTACTCACAGCTATGCAGGTACAAGCTGCACTCAGGCTGCATGCGACCTGTCAACATCACAGGTTGTATTATACACATATGGCAAAACAAGATGCTCTCCATGTACACATCATGTAAAACATAGTTCCATGTCAGGCTGTGTACACACTGAATGGTGAACACCAACAGGTATCACAACCCACAAAGGGGGAGATGCCACTGATAATGGGAAGTACTGCACTACTACCCTACTGAGTCTGGTCTGAAAGGCCATGAACCTTGATCAAATAATTGATGTCAGGAGTACAGATGTAGATGACAGTAAAGTTGATTTCACACTGCATATAATAACCTTGCCAGGTCATAGGACATCTTCACCCATACTGTATTCCACCTACACTCGGTATACTAGAGGTACATTTCTGTGTCACAGGAGTGTTTTGCAATGGGACTGCTGGCAGAACCAACACTACAGAAGGTGTGTGAATAATACATGCTCATCACACCAGTGGCAGCTGCAGTAAGACAGGGTTAATTAATTGTATTCCCCCTCATTGTAGTCCATACCTCACAGACAAACAGAAGGCATCTGCCTATTGAAGTATGCGAATGACTATTACCTAGGAGCAATAGCCGACTCACGAGTGTTGTGGGCAACATACAGAAGGGGCTTTGTGGGTGAGGTGTGTGTGACATATGGCCACAATCTGACAGGTACATATTGCATTGTCACCTCTATGTTAATAACCCTGTACCCATGAACTACCACCTAGGCAGCGGTTAACATAATGGACACTTTTGTGTAAGGGATGCAGCTGGACAGTTGTCTTTCCTGTGATAGCTACATCACCACACCTGTCAGGTAGTCATATGTGGCAACCCTAATAATGACAGGGTGCCATCCATGAATATAGAGATCATTGTCCAGCCATACACAACACTCAAGTGACCCATATCAGATCACATATTTCCTTTAAGGGGTATTAGCCATGTGCAGATGGCCTACACCAGCCTTCCCATTCCCCATCTTCACTATGTAGCATGATGCATACCCTGAATAAATCCATGTCCATGTCCAACCTAGTGATGTTGAACATACTACACGTACACATCCTGATCTCAAACACATATTTCATGGACATCCACCTTCCACATTCCACAGATCCTTGTCCCATACACTTTTCATAGTCCTGCCATACTATGCATTCCTGTCTGTCAAAGCTGCACATCGCTCCCCTCTCAGACATGGTGTGATGACCGCATGGTAAATGTATCATTAACCCTGTGGATCAGTGATGTGGCACTGCTCCACCTGGCCCCAGAGACACATCTGTCGGCTACTGCCAGGTAACCTTTCATCCTAGATTCATACATAGCCCATGGCATATAGCCTACTAGTTGACTTTGACTGTACATGCTATAGTTGATATCCATCCCTGCAAATACCATCTGGCTAGCCAGTGTCCCATGTGTATCACATGTGCAACACAGATGATACATGGCAGGATGTTGAATTGCTGTACAGTGCCGTGTAGATGTATATGGTAGAACACATACATGTAAAACCTTATGTGAGCAAGTCTGCAGGGTCACAGTCATGTCTGTTAAGGCAGTGTAAGTCTTTATATGTGACATATACACAACATCAAGGTCAACTTCATTAATGTGGACACATCCAGCCATGTGCTGATAAGTAGGAACACCAGTACAGGCAAACAGACATGCCCACATCAAGACAGCATCCACATGGAGTATGAGCAATGTAATCAGGGGACACACACACATATATGGTGATAATATCCACTCACCATTGAGTGTCACATGTGTGTGACACAAACATGTCAGTATCATGTAGACTTGCAAATACAACTATTTAAACATAATAAATGTGATACACATGTATGTTCAGCTGTAGCTCTGTATGTCTCTGTGAGTTACTGTGACCTTTCTCCATCATTATGTCTTCCAGGTATGCCGCATGCAAGGCTACCCCCTTTTACCTGCTTGGAGGATGAGGCCCTCATCCTATACCTACTTGACAATCATGATATCCTGTTCAGCCATGTGCCACAGGATGCACAGCAGCAGGATGCCCTGTGGATGGAACTTCGCAGGAGGGTTAGTAATGTGGGTGGCCACAACCGCACATGCCAGCAATTGCACAGACACTGTACAGATCTCATTAGATGGGTGAAACAGCATGCGAATGCAATCGCTAGGGAAAAAGATGCAACAAGTGATGGACCGCCAACCCAGCCTCCACTCACACGTACCAAGGATCTACTGGCCAGCCTGGGGACACCTGTAGAACCACATCCACAAGCCTTAGCCAATATTGTGGAGGTGGGTGCCTCTCAACCACTGAGCCTTGAGTTGCCTGGTAAGTCAGTACTGCACCTATAACAACTATATTCCATATAGTTGCATGTGTCACTGTACAATATGTAATGTAACATCATATGCAAGGCATGTATACACACATGCTGCATACTATAGTATGCTAGTCTGTGTATGCACACATGTGCATACACCATATTATAGTCTAATGTACTGGTGTATGTGTTAACATGCACCTTGCACCCTGTAGCCATCATACAGGCATGGATAATGCTCATACTGCTGTGTTACTCTAATTTAGGTACCTCTGGCATTCTGCTGTGACAGCAGCCCATTGAAGGTGAGACTGTTATTATTTATCAGGCATTGTAATGCACAGATCTATCTGCCATGTGACCATTTACAACATGTACACATAATGTATGGTCATGTCACAATATACAGGTCGGACCTGCAATGCATCACAATGCCTACCCATGTGCAACACTTGCAAACTATGTGAATCACCTCACCAACATGGATCCTCACAAACTGTCATTGCCAGATGTGTGGACAGCTGTGCATACAATGGTGGAGGTGCTGTTCACTGTAGGGACATGTACTACAGATCAGAACTACACATGTGGGGAATGCAAACAATACTACACAGTGGGCTGGAGTATGGCCAGCCCACAGGATTCACTGGTGTGGATCATAGCCCTACTATGTATGTCACACAATGTGATGTGCTATCTTGTCATGTCCATGACATCTAGTGGCCTGGCTGCAACATTGCCTAACTAACCTGCAAACATATCCCACATACCACCCTTTGTCTGCATAACCCTGTCATCAGTGGAGCATATGACATCTATGGGTTATGTCATATGGGACAACACAGACATGTGAAAGAGACACCCATCACAATAATTTGGCCAACACATCTACACACATGGCCATGGAGGATGGCCAGAGACATGAAGCAACACACACAGTAGACGTGATGTGCTTGTGTGTACACCCTGTCGTACAATGGCTACACATGGTCCAACTATGGTCTTTGTGTAATGGTTATATTGTAGATGTGGAACACTAGACATCCTACATACCTGTGCACATCTTGTGTAGGCATGACATCAATCCACCACATAAGATATGTTCAACATCTTGAGGGTGTCACAACATGACAGCAGTCACCTGTACAGTATCCACATCAGCCCACAGATACAGTACATTCCCTTTGCTGGTGTCGGACATCAATGTCATACTTGCTCCTCGTGTGTATGTGTGTGTGTGTGTGTGTGTGTGTGTGTGTGTGTGTGTGTGTGTGTGGGTGTGTGTGTGCGTGTGTGTGTATGGTACACAGATGTCATGTGGGACATGGTGTACCGACGTGTTCGCCATGTCTGGCCATAGTTGCCAGGCAGCAACAATATGGTTGCAGATGTGCAGTGGTGTCATCCATATACCCTTCAGTGACCTGTGTCACAACTTCCACATCATGGTTTAGTGTGTATACACCTCAGAGACGTGGGTCACATTCCACAGTATATATGTATTGTATCTAGACATTGTCATGGCTATGAACTTTGTCTGTAACTCACACTGTATAGCAATAGAGACGCTTCATGATTCCCTGCAATGGCCATGCACATCAGCTAAATGTGCAGTATATCTGTAGGGCGGGCACACAACACTGCATTGGGACACCATTACCCCACTGTATATTTGACAGGACACCATTGTGTTAAACATGTAAGCATGTCATTGCACACGTCAGCAGATCACACGTCATACTACACGTGATTGTCAAGGTGATATGCCACACATCAGGCAGGTGTACTGTTAACCTGTGCTGGTGTACATGGTGTAACACAGGGATGTATGCTAACTACTACTATGATTGTGTAATGTGCATGCTGTCTGCTATGACACATGCATGCTGTTGTGTGCAACCCAGGGATGTATGAAAGCAACCATTATTATTGTCTGCGCTGCATGCCGTCTGCCATATCACATGCATGTTGCATGCCTTCTGTCATATCACATGCATGTGTGTGTGTGTGTGTGTGTGTGTGTGTGTGTGTGTGTGTGTGTGTGTGTGTGTGTATGTGTGTCTATTGTATAGATTGTAATGTATAGTTCTTGTCTGCCCTCACAGGTGATGTAGGTGCGTTGCCCTCCTGCGGTACATCTGATGTTAGTGTCCCCACAGACTCTAGCAGTGATGATGAACGTATGATTGAGGCACAGGCAGAGTTGTCAGGGGCTGCAACTGTGCCATTGGATGCCATTCCAGCTATATCCCCCTCATCCCCACACACAGATCCCATGCCTACACATACCCCATCATCAGTGGCCATAGAGGAAGGACAGTTGGCGCGTGCTAGCTTGGAAAAGGAAAGTGTGGGGGCTATGGAAGGTGTGCCTGCACACCATGGTGTCAGCCAACTGACTAGTGGTGCCTCACACAGGCACATGGTCAGTGCTGCTCGTAGGAGGATCTCTGGCCAACATGCTCCTACAAGACAGAGCGCAGCAGCTGGTGTCACCAGACACATGTTTCAGGTGAAATGGAGGCACAAGCATGTGCTGAATGGAACAACAGAAAAGATCAGAGGCTTCAGAGGGCTGCTGTCCATTTTTAAACAACAACATCCAGGCGATGGTAAATGCTCAACAGCAGATTGCTGAAGCTTTGGATAGACGGTGGGGTGACATGGTTTGAGTCCTTGACCGTGACATGACAATCCGTGAGTGTGAGCTGTCTGTGTTGGAACATCTGGTAGGAGTGAGGCGTCAGGTACGTGGACATAGGCCTGCTACATCACCTGTTTCAGGTCTACGTGTACGAGCTACCTCACATGTCCGCTCCCATAGTGGTGGTAGCAGCAGCAGTGCATCTGGTGCTGTGCTGTCCACACCACTACACAGCAGGCCATGTGCACATGGCCCGGGATGGTCCAAACAGGGACACGGTTCCAGTGGACAAGTGATATCAGACAGTACCAGATCTGCACCTTTGCCTGGTAGTGCCCGTGCAACCCCTGGCAGGCACAGGTCACATGTTTGTGGCCGGACACCGTGAACTGTAAAACCTGGCCTGTACAGTCTGCAGCAGTCAATAATACCCCTGTGTATGCCAGAACTGTGCGCACACACACACACACACACACACACACACACACACACACTGGAAACATATGTAGGGCACCGCAACACACCCATGCATGACATCCACACACGCCCAATTAGATCAAAGGCCCTAACCCACACACATGATGTCATTCAATGGTGCAGCCTAGGCCTCTGGCAAACATTATCACCCTGTGCATATGATGATGCCTGTGCTGCATCCTTGACATCCACACCATCGGTGCAGGGACATGCTCATATGGTCTGATGCACAGGGTGAGCAGACTAGGAAGATAAGTGTAGTTTACAATTGCTGAGTACTGTTGACAGGCAGCAGACATCCCATGTATTACAGGTGCACAATGCATTTCGTACTGTTAACAGTATGTGTCTTGTGTAACAACAGTAACTGCATGTTGGTCATGATGTTCTGCTGTCTTCCTTCAGGTCTAATTGCACGTGACGGTGGATGTTAGTGTTTGCAGTTAGTATCCCATATGTCAATGTGGACTACTCACAGGTATATATGAATATACCAGCATGCACAGTGTAGCTGCCACATAGTGAGAATGTCCCATGTTCCAAACACGTCTACTGATCCAAGAGCACGATAGCTGTGTATTAAGCTACTGTGGCTACAGATGTGACATCCATAAAGGGTGACATCACAGGTACAGTTACATGGAGTGGTGAGGTAAGAGTGTGGTCTAGCTGATTACAAGGGTAGAGGCCAGTGGAAGTGTTATGCCTCATTGGGAAGCAGTAATACACGTTCCCATGACAGGATGCCAACATACAACTGCACCCACACACTCAGGTATTGACACACATGTATTCAGTGACACAGTAACACACCCACACACTCACGGATTCACCGACACAGTAACACACACTTGCACACAGTTGCTACTGGTGAGAGGAGGACCCCTGCCTATGTGAAAATTATCATTACAGTACTGTGCGCCTACATGACACACCACAGAGAACACACATGTACAGGTAGTCAGTATGGCCTAAGATCGGGGACATCAACATAGAAAGTAGAATGCATCGCCTGGATGGGGGGAGATACCTCATATGTGTTTGATACACGCCCCTGCCTATGTCCTGCTTTCTACATTGCAGTCTGTACAGATGTGTACACTAGTGTACAGGAGAGTAACAACTGAGATGTATTCCCCACCATACGTGACATATATGGAAACATACTCAACCACACATGCCAGTACTGTGAATCAAAGACCTACCTAACTCATAATATATATGACAGACTTACAGCAGTATTGCACGCATTACAAACTGGACTGATGTTTCCTTTGGCAACAGTGCTGATATACGCACACGGGACGTCTTAACTGTTAACAGGTGTCAAGTGATTTACCTTCGCTGTCACCCTGACTGCTGTCTAAGTTGTGTGTTATGTCCTTCAATTAACGAAACCATTGCTTTCTGGTTACACAGGTTATTGTAGGACCACTTGTGACACACCTGTGAGCTGTCCTCAGCAAACATCCCTCTGCAAAGATGCCCCACCACTTAGTTATTTCCACACATCTGTCCATACCTGAGGTACATCTTTCCGTACATTCAGCGTATCACCATATACAGTTGGCAATGTTGAGGCTGCATTGCAACTGCATGATGTACTAGGATACATGTCACCTGCATACATCAGCAACTGCACATGCATGCTATCTGAATGCACAACAATCCTGTCATTTGGGCATGTTTGCAGGCATTGCAATTGGTGGACATGTGTAATGACATACATGACACATGGACTGTTGTATAATATGATAGGTGTAGTGGGTGACCGGTACAGAGGCAATGTTACCTCTTTCAACATTGATATCACACCTTATGTACTGTTAGCATTCCGCAGCCATGGACCTACATTCCATGTGCATGTGTGTAATGGCTGTAGCCACCTGTTTGCACAAAGGACAACAAAAGATAAGATATTTAAATGTATGTTGTGTGTGTGGCATGTACATACCCAGGGCAGGTACATGTATGTCATATCCATACATGAGGGTGTGTACTGGTGTACAGCAACAGTCATCTGCTAATGCTGGAAAGTACCAAGGGCCCCTGGTATGTGTACAGCTGATCTGGTTACAGACAGTGGTATCATTGCATTGCATAACCCATGATGCAACTGTGTCAGTACATGGGTACTCTCTACAGTTAATGTGGAGCTTGGTACAGTCCACTGGTCAAGGGTCACATGGTGGTGTACTCTTATATGTCCTGCAACAGGTATGGATGCATGTTGGTGGTCCAAGGGCATGGTGGTGTCTGAGGTTTACATCCCAGAATGCAGCATGTGACACTAGGTCCTGCACATGACTCATCTGCAATGCCTTTCGTGGGGGTAGCGGTCAGTACATGTGAGTGGCCTCTATGTTTGTGGGGACATCACCACCTGGAGCGGTCAGTACCTGTGTTATGGTCCAGATGTCTGGTTCTGAGGTATATGGTGGTAGTGCTATTGTGCACTACAGAGCCAGCAGCCAGGTGTTCCTCACTGCACAGATGTCAGTACTCCCCATTGTTGGATCTACAGTGAGCATCTGTGATTATGAATGCTACACATCTAGCACTGGTTAGCATAAGAAAACAATGCAGTTGCCCTGTAAGTGTCAGGGTGTTATCCTGTGTTTAGGACATTTGCCTTGGGATGGCACTGTATGGGAGAATGGGACTTGGGTATTATCCCCACTCCCTTGAATCATGGATGCATGTGATATGTGTCAAAGGCCTGTCTACTGTCAGCCATGTCATCTCAGAATAACAAACACTGGACAACCTCGTACTTACAGCAGGACATTGGCTCATTGCGTTGTTCAAGCAGTTGCCACCTCTAGCAAGGCTCATTGTGTTGGTCAAGCAGTTTCCACTCCTAGCAAGACATCACTGTGAGTGGTGATATTGTGCTTGGTATAGGATGGTACATCTAAGGTGATGGACAGCAGCAGATGTTGTGTGAAAGACTGGTATCAAATATACATAGAGCAGTGGTCCTGCTAACAATGACAACTACTAACACCAGAGCCTATTACAATGTGTTCTTTACATCTACCTGTAATAGCATGGCCACTGTAGTCTTCCATGTTTAGAGTGCATCCCAGTCAGCCCTGTGCTACTGTGTATGAGCATGCCCAGTATAACCTTGTGTAGATGGACAAATAGTGCATTCCGAACAGCCTGTGCTACTAAGTGTGTGAGCATGCCTAGTGACACCTTGTGTCGGTTATGTGCATCTGTGTATGGGCTTGGCCATTGTACCCCTGTATAGTGGTAGTAGTCATCCATTTCACAGATGGGCATACTCCAGGTCAGGATGGATTCCTACTTTAAACACACAGGTTCACAGGTATGTACATCTTAACTGCCAGCATCCCTGTTGATGTCCGCATGCCTAGAAGGTCATAATGACAGCCTTGAAGTGTGTAGTCTGTGTGGTGTGAGTATTATAATAGTGATCTGTAAATAGGCAGGTGTTCCATTCCCACCACTTGCATGTGCATGTGTGTGTGTATATCTGTCCCCTTTTGCCAGAGGACTGTAAATTGCTTTTAGACTGCTCACACTCCATACAATTCGTATAACCACCTTTGGCAGGGCTGATGATGACACCCACCTACAAACACACCTCTGGAAGTGCTCTGTCCCAGTAATCTCGGTAGCACATTCTGTAACTGCATAATGCTGTAGTGTAATAAAGTAGTTAGGTCAGTGTTCTAATCCCAGACTTGCTGTGTGTGTGTTTGTCCCCCTCTGTCTGAGGACTGAGTAATGTTTTTAGACTGCTCACACTTCATACATTTCTTATACCCACCTTTGACAAGGCTGATGATGTCACCCACCTACAAATACACCTCTGGGAGTGCTGTGTACCAATAATCTCAGTAGCATGTTCTATAACTGCGTAATGCTGTAGTGTAGTAAAGTAGTTAGATCAGTGTTCTAATCCCAGACTTGCCGTGTGTGTGTTTGTCCCTATCTGCCTGAGGACTGAGTAATGCTTTTAGACTGCTCACACTCCATGCATTTCTTATACTCACCTTTGGCAAGGCTGATGATGTTACCCATCTACAATTACACCTCTGGGAGTGCTGTGTCCCAGTAATCTCAGTAGTGCATTCTGTAACTGTGTAATGCTGTAGTGTAATAAAGTAGTTAGGTAAGTGTTCTAATGACAGACTTGCCATGTGTGTGTGTGTGTGTGTGTGTGTGTGTGTGTGTGTGTGTGTGTGTGTGTGTGTGTGTGTGTGTGTGTGTGTGTGTGTCTGCCTGCATGAGACAAGTACAGTGCTTTGTAGAGTATGCACTCTTTGTACAAGTCGCATGACCACCTTTGTCATTCCTGCTGTTGTCACCCACCTAGGTATACACATGCAGGCATGCCGCAACCCAGTATTCACTGTAGCACATGCCCTAAATATGTATTGCTGCAGTGTGATATGGTAGGGGGTTGTATACAGGACATGGCAAGTGTGTGTCTGTCAGAGCCTCTGTAGAGGTGGCCATGATTGTCTTACCATTGGACATGTTTGGGAGCGGATTTTGTAGTTTTCCTATATGGTATCCATCTTATGACACATTGGCCACCTCACGAGGAGTACAGCTGTCAGTCAGCCATGGGACTGTGTTGGCAAGCCATATGCATACATCTGGCAAATGGCCTGGAGAACAAAGTATGAAGCAGTACTAGTACCCGGTATATGTCCCACACCCATGTGCCATGCACAAATAAACATGCCTAGGATATCCCACTATGTTGCTAGTACCATGCACACTGATGACAGATAGTAGGCATGGTGTGAATGCAGTGGCCTGCAGAGGACATAGCACCCTGTACAGCGGTACAATAGGCACATTTATGTGGACATTGTGCCTTCACTATGTTCCACACTGATTGCCTGCAACATATGTGGTGTCATCAAATGTGATCCACAGAGGCCAGACAATGCTGTACACATGTGCCCATATGGACCCATGCCACTGACACCACAGAATACCTGTATCATACTATCCATGCAGGTGCAAGGTCGACCTGCTCACTATAAGCAGGTTTTGCCACACCAGGCCAGTATTGGCATATCAGTGGATAACAGGATGTGTACACAACATGTGTCTGCCAAACCAGTTACACCTGTACATATCACTGTACAGTATTGTGGGACATGCACATCCCAGGCAATGTCCATGTGAAGGACTATCAAACACAGACATGGCATGCATTGCAAAGCTATGGCCATACACATTGGTAACCAGGATGTCAGGCCGGATAATGCAGTACCCATCTATGTGGGACACTGCAGACACTACACCCTTGCACTGCACACCATTGTCGGGTGACATGATGCCAAGGATTACCCCTCACCCAGCCTTGTACAGCCATCTTGCACAGCCAACCACTACACACCCATGAAGCAATGCATACCTGCATGCCAGTACTGGCACCCTGTGTCTGTATGTGGGTTGTGATGCTCCCAACCACAGTCACTCTCAGTATAACCCTCATTGGCATACCAACAGATGTCAAGCACTTTCACATG
Organism: Protopterus annectens; assembly: GCF_019279795.1. Taxonomy (NCBI): domain Eukaryota; kingdom Metazoa; phylum Chordata; order Ceratodontiformes; family Protopteridae; genus Protopterus; species Protopterus annectens. The sequence continues at coordinate 1,766,963,434 of NC_056729.1, read as the reverse complement.
CACTAGCCCATAGAACCTCCAGATATCCCCTGTGTTGCATGTAGTCCTGTGCATTACTGCAATGCGGCACACTAAGTAGTTACATTGTGTATTTGTGGCCCTGGCAAAGGTGTCAATGCATATCCATTAGAGAGTGTGTTTGTGGTGACAATGGCATCTGTTCATGTGGACAGCCATGTGTGCCACACCTAATGTATGTGCTGGAGGGACAGATTCATCACCCAGAGACTCCCTATGCTGTGGAACAAAATCCCGGTACATGTGAGGCAGAGCACCTCGCTGGCTTTGTTCAAGAGAAATCTTGACCAATGGATGGGAGATCGCAGATATACCCCAGGGATTATCTCAGTGTCACTGCTTGACAGAGGCACAGCAAAATAATGGGCATAGTATCCTCCAAACTAAAGGGGTGGCGAAAGCCACAAAACTCTGGGCTAGGCTTATAAATGCCCTTGGGCAGATAGCCTAGTATGAACCTATGAACCTATGAACGTATGTCTACTATATCTCTGTTGCAGATGTCACTCACCTACATACATATATGTTCTTACAGCACAGCAACATTTCGCCTTTGTGGAACATGTAGTAACATCATGCACATGTAATAGTAATGAGAAGTCAGTCAGGGGTTTGACCCCTGCACTGTTCTGCATGTGGCAGATGATGCTTATGTTTAAGTCTCCAAGCCCTTCCCTGGTGTACTTTGCCTATCCTACCCACACACTGGCTGGTGGATGTGAAGATGTACACCTGCACAGCAGCAGCATGTGCACTGTAAGTGATAGACATGGTCAGGTGACGGCCTCTGCACCTATTGCAGTCCTCCTCTAGCTGATTGCATGTGGTACAGCTGTGATGGTGCTCCCATAGCCATCCGCATGATAAACACATTACACTATCTAGGGAAACATGTTGTTATTTGGCCATGACAGTCACTGTGAGTAGTACCTGGATGTGGTGTTCTGACATGGCATCACAGATGATATCTGGATGTACCTCGATCATTTTCCACAGTGGGAAATAGCCTAAAGACAGGAGGGTGATGTGCCACACATGACTGCAGCATATAAGTGTTGCTATGCTGCATTGAGACTACTGCCTGTTTAACATGTGTGTGGTAATTGCTATTCTGCATGTTATAATACAGACATGACAGTACTCTGTTCGTGAGGGACCCCCATCTGTAGGGCCATCTGTGAACTGGTCAGTGTGTGCAACCATTTGTTTCCTGTGTTACACACTGCACACACATCTGTGCACAGCAGAAGCATGGTGTGAGGATTTCAGACAGTACATGATGATAGGGATGTGCTACTGCCATCGCATCCCTGACTGGACATGTGTCACATGAGACAGTGGTATGACAGACACTGTCTGGGGTTCCCAGTGACAAGCCAATAATGGGCAACTGTTCATAGCTGCGGTCACATGTCTACTACACATTGTACAGATGACATGCAGTATATATGCATGTGTTGTGCTCCCTCTGCAAATGTATACCATCTGTTGGGTTGCTGGTGATATCTATGCATACTGTCATAGGTAATCCTGTATGCTGTTCTCTATCACTAAGCCATATGTGGGTTTAAAACACAACACCATAGGCTGAATAGGTTGGGATGTCCCGGCAGAATCTACTGTCCCACTTCAGCTGACCATGGCACCGGGCACTAGCACATCTGGTGCCCAGCCATAGACATCAACCTCTGTTGGCTCTGCACCACCTTCTGGTGGTAGCACCACTGAGGGTGGAGCATGTCCCCTCTGGGAGCGGGACCAGACAGGTACATGTCTGCTGTCGTGCGCTCCCGGATGTGTTACACTGGTGGCTCACTAAGGGGTTCTGAAGCCAGATACACCAGCTCAAGGGCGGATTGTCACATTTATAGGGTGATGCTGCCCCTCCTGGACAGCCCCCAGCATTGCCTCCTTTGCAGCTGTGTACATGCAGTGGCAGTTACCCATGGATTGGGACCTCCATCCCACTGTTCCCATGGGCTTGTGAATGTTGAACACCCATCCCTGCCCAGGGTGTATCCCCCCACATGTGTCATATACCAACCCTGTATGCTGTCTTTTCTGTGATCCTACCTATCATCCACGGCCATACCTACACTCCTTCCCCAACATCTGACCCTCACCTACGGAAACATAAGGCCAATCAGCTCCTAGGACAACATATGCCCTATACATAGCTGTACATTACACACACATACCCGCTGGACACATGAAACCCTTGTAATATGCATCACAACATACTCCTGTTATCCTCACCCCTGTCCCTCAGGCGCACGATCCTGGTGTGCACATCACTCCTACATGGTCCAGGTACACGTGATGAGGATGACCACATTGTACACACAACACTACCGGTCCCTCTACGGTTACCCCATTTACCTTTATCATGATGATGATGTTGCACACAGCACGTTACAAGAGTACTGTTCACACATAATGATTGGATGGGTACTGTTGTGTTAATGTACATTACATGCACAGAGTAATGTATATGGCCAA
>NC_056729.1:1766950917-1766955917 GCF_019279795.1 Protopterus annectens | reverse complement strand
TGACAGGAGGTTTCGCTGCTGTTTCCTTTCACATTCGTTATGACTGCTATACTGTGGCCATGTTCATTCTTCATATCGACATATATCGGTCTGCGCTGCTGTTTCCTTTCACATTCGTTATGACTGCTATATTGTGGCCATGTTCATTCTTCATATCGACATATATCGGTCGGTCTGCGCTGCTGTTTCCTTTCACATTCGTTATGACTGCTATATTGTGGCCATGTTCATTCTTCATATCGACATATATCAGTCTGCGCTGCTGTTTCCTTTCACATTCGTTATGACTGCTATATTGTGGCCATGTTCATTCTTCATATCGACCTATATCGGTCTGCGCTGCTGTTTCCTTTCACATTCGTTATGACTGCTATATTGTGGCCATGTTCATTCTTCATATCGACATATATCGCTCTGTACATACACATGCATATACACCTACATGCTTATTTACATTTCCCACTTACCATCACTCATAAACGCTTGCATACCCGCTTACGTCTCGGGTTGCCACCTTTTCAAATGGCCAAAGTGGGGCATTTTCAGGACACACGTCAGATTTTACAGGCCGACACATACCCACAGTCAGTACAAAGGTTAGAACTTTACTTATTTGCCTAAATGATAGTTTATTCTTGTAGCAGTTTAGTTGCTTATTCTGTTTCTTGTAACATTTAAGTCTTTTACATACAGAAATAACTGTTTTATGCAGCTGTTACATGAAATATGGGACATAAGTATTTCCTACAATCACAGGACATTTGCCATTGTATTATTTTTGGTCAGGACACAACTGCCCAAAAGGGGACTATCCCTCGCAAAGTGGGACAGGTGGTAACCCTAATTACGTCTGCTTTAAAGCACCTTAATCACCCTATATCTGACTGCCACTATGCAAATGTGTAAGGTATATATTCCTGATAATGCACGTGGGGAGACATGCATCACGGTCAGGTGTTTAATCCTGGGTCATAGGTTCTGCAGGACTGGCTGGAGGCTAAGCAGTCTTGTGGACAACTACTGCTCATACAACTTGTGTCCAGATGTCTACAGGACTGGACATCATGTCGTGACACCACGTCTAATGTTTAGAACAGATACTTATCCCATGAAGGATATCCAAAAATTGTGGGGACTGATGACCTCGATTCCTTTGGCTATACGAAAATTTGGTAGGGTTATACATGCAAGGGATACATAGTTTGCAATCCTGAGACTGCCTAGGGTGAGACTGCCTACTAGATATGAGTAGGGGTCACTATGTGCAGATATGGCTGTGCCTAGCTAGCAGCCCGAGTATGGGTGGTTTTGGTGGACGTTCAGGAAGGGGGAGGTGGTGTGCTGTGGAGGAGATGATGGGTATTCAGTTATGTATCCAGGTGTGTTGGGGTTGGATGGCTCAGTTCAGGCCAGACCATTATGTGGGTATGTGCCGGTAATGTTTCTATACATGTGTATCACACATTTTAATGTTCATATGTTTGTGGGATTGTGTTCTACAGTATGGCCTGTCAGGTTGTATTGTGGATGTGAATATTTGTTCTTTGGTTATCTTTCTGATTCACCCACTGCTCCCTCGTACACCTCCAGTTCACCTATTGTGCATCCAACCCAGTCTCCCCTTGGTGAATTATTACATTACCCCTCACCTCCCACCCCCATATTCCACAGACACCATTTATCCCTTCTCTGGTTGATGGCCCATGGCACAGTCAACAGAACACATTGTGTACACTACATATCTCTGGTACTAATATGGTTGTGAGGACTACCCTGGCATTTCTGATCTTCCCACATGCTGTACTTCATGCACATAGTTACATGCAAATACTTATCTTTCATGACATGGTAGGTAGACCCGGGTAATACCCGTCCATCTTTGTTCCTTCCTGACAAGGACAACTTAGAATGTGAATGGGCAGATATTGGGCGAATGCTCTGACCATTGATAGGGTTGCCACCTTTTCATATGACCAGGATGGGACATTTTCGGGACACACATCAGTGTTTACAGGCCAACACATACCCATGTTCAGAACAAAGGATATTACTTTAGTTTTATGCCTAAATATAAGCTTATTGGTGTAGCAGTTTAGTTGCTTATTCTGTTTCGTTTTTTGCTTATTCTGTTTCTTGTAACATTTAGGTATTTTACATACAGAAATAAGCATTGTATGGGACTATTACATAAAATATGGGACATAACTATGTCCTAAAATTGCAGGACAGTTGACATTTATAATGATTTTGGTATGGACACAACTGCCTGGAGGGGGACTGTCCCTCACAATGTGGGACAGGTGGTAACTCTAACCATTGAGCTAGGCTTAGCAATTGGCGGTGTGCTAACACGATGCGTTTCGCTTCCACTTGGTATAACTACCAACACTACACTGGAATATGGGCACGGGGTTTTAAATGTCATTTGTTCGAGAGACGGGGACTCAATATTCAGCTACATGCCTTTGTGTTTACTTTTTATTTTGGTGTTCACAAAACTGTCTTGTATGCTTTGCATACATTTCAGTATCTATGGACACTGACAGGAGTGATTACTATTAGATGCAGGCTGTAGTAGTCAGCATTTTAGGTTGCGCATATGCAGCCGGCATGTTCACGCCTCCATGCAGCGCTTGGCCGCACCTCCTGCACTTGCGCACGTTTCCGATGCACGTGGCCATTACTGCAGTGCGTCTTCATGAATATGCATGTGGTGCTGCTGCGCCATCTCTACGCTGCACGGTCGGTGGAAGGCTAACGCAGTCCTTGTGCCGAGCTTCATGAATCCTGGGGATTGTCTACTTAACAGCTTAGCCCATGGTTATAATTTGGATCCAAGGAAACAACAAAGTGCAGAACTTCTCATTTTCTCTTTGTCAATGATTTAAAACTGTACAGCTCATCAGATGAGGAACTGAACGTGCAACTGCAAGTTGTCAAAACTTTTTCAGATGATATAAGAATGTCATTTTGTCTTGATAAATGTGCAAAAGGAACCTTTAAAGCAGGAAAACTGCACCACCAGGAACACATCAGTTTTGGGCACAAATGTGGTATAAAAAAACTTGAGCAAAAAGGAGTGTATAAATATTTGGGAATTGATGAAGGATCAGCAATAAAACATGAACAAATACAAATAAAACTTAGTGAGGACTATGTTAGAAGACTTAAGTTAATCCTGAAAACAGTGTTGACATCTTGGAACAAAATTCCAACCTATAAACCAATTTGCTCTTCCTGTTCTAACCTACAGTTTTGGAGTGATTCATTGGCCCCAAAATTTGTTGGATAGATTAGATAGGAAAACAAGAAGGATGCTTCATGCTCACCAAATGATTTATAAAAATCAGTGCATACCAATATAATATATTACTCATTCTGAAGGAGGGATGGGCCTCCTTGAAATTAATTACATGTACAGATCTGCAAACATAGGAACTCTAGTACTGGACAAAGACATGTATATGATGAGTATGTTGAACCTTTTAAGCAAAGTAGATACTTATACTTCCATATCTTCTGTTATATTAAAAGGTGTTATTGAAAAGGTACAATTCTATGTATTTGATTTACTAATAACTGGAATGATCTCTGAACCATTGTTTGAATATTTTAAAGTGGATTAACTAGTGGTTCCCATAGCATATGGCCTCCCCAAGGTACATAAGAATCTGTATAAGCCCCTGCTGTGGCCCATTGTATCAAGCAAAGGGTGGGTAACAGAACCACTTTCAATATTTGTAGAAAAGAATTTGCATGCAGTTCTTAATAATTGTCAGACTGTTTTGAAAGATACCAAGCAGTTCCTCAATGATTTGAGTAATCATTTTGATGTTATAGTAGGCGCATGCTTTTTTGTTACCTTGGACATAGCATCTTTATTTACTCATCCCTAACAGTTGGGGCATAGAGAATGTTAGGGAATTGCTATGTGGGAGTGATATTCTTACTGGCAAGGTTGAACTTATTTATACTGTCCTTGAGATTATTCTTGAGAATAATGTGTTCATTTTTAATGACGCTTATTACATACAGAAGGTTGGCGTGGCTATGGGCACTGCTTGTGCTAATAGGTACGCCAACCAATCACTTGTTAACTGGGAGACTAAATATATCCTCTCTAACAATATCTACTGTGCTTCAATAAAATGGTAGAAGCGTTTTGTGGATGATATTTTTATGCTGTGGCAAGGCACAGAAGAACGGTTAATGGATTTCTTACAGTATATGAATGGTTTGAATGGTTTTTTGAAATTTACATATAATGATTCATCTGGTGAGATTGAGTTCTTAGATGTTAAGGTGAGTAAGGATGATTTGCACTCTATCTCTACCACTCTACGCAGGAAGAGTGTAAGGAGAAATAATGCATTACACAATAGTAGCATGCATCCCAATCATACCAAGCTGAATGTATTAAGAGGGCATATTTTTCGCACGATGCCCTTAAACAACGATGATGCCAAGTTAACATTAGCTCTGTCTACACTTAAGGAAGATTTTATGGAAAGGGGCTACAAATGCATTATTATTGATGTTCAAATCAGTGAAGCTTGGAAAGAGAGACAGGGTATATGTAGACCCTATTATCTGAACACTCCATCTAATGCTCAGACTACTGATGTAATTGGCATGAACATTCTGACTGGTATCAGAACTGACAATGATGTGGGGGCTAGGATGCCCTTGACTTTTGCGAGTAATATTCACATGGTGTGTGATGTAATTAGAAATAATTGGGATATCCTTTCGAGAGTTCAAGAACTGAAAGGAATGATAGGTCATCAACCGAGTTTCACATTTAGAAACAACAGGTCCCTTAAGAACCAGCATTGTTATAGGCCTCTTTGCCCCCAGAGCCATATTCAGTCTGAAAGATTGGGGACTTATGCCTGCAGGAGATGTTTGGCTTGTGTATGCATACACGTTGGTAGGTATTTTTTACATCCACAGCTTGGAGTTGAGATAGACGGAACTTTTTATGCTGTCAGACTAAAAAT
>NC_056729.1:1766873417-1766945917 GCF_019279795.1 Protopterus annectens | reverse complement strand
GATTCATTATAAGATGAAGTGGGATGACTGTGTTAAAAACAGAGCTGAAGTCAATGAATAGTACCCTTGCATAGGTGTTTTTATTTTCAAGGTGTTCCAAGGACAGATGGAGTGCTAGAGAGATGGCATCTGCCATAGCTCGGTTTGCTCGGTAAGCAAACTGCAGAGGGTCAAGATCAGCAGGCAGCCCAGATGTTATGGCATCCTTGACCAGCCTTTCAAAACACTTCATCACTGTGGAGGTGAGGGCTACAGGTTGGTAGTCATTTAGACAAGATGGTGGAGACTCCTTTGGTAATGGAATGATTGTTGTATCCTTGAAGCATTTCAAAACTATTTGTTGTCCTAGAGAGTTACTGAAGATATCCGTGAGGACATTTGTTAGTTGCACAGTGCAGTCCCTGAGTACACACCCTAGGATGTTGTCAGGCCCAGCTGCTTTTCTCAGGTTAACTCTGTGCAGTGCCCTCTGGACATCAGCTGGGTTGAGGGTGAGCATCATCTCGTTATGGCCTATGGGCATTTCCTTTGCTGTTGTTCTGTTCATAGGTTCATAGGTTCATAGGTTCATACTAGGCTATCTGCCCGAGGGCATTTACAAGCCTCAAATCTGCTGAAGTAGACATTTGGCTTATTTAGGAATTCCTTGTTGTCCTCACATTTCAAAGATAGGGGTCTGTAGTCAGTTATGGACTGGATACCCTGCCATAGGCACCTGGGGCCTTTTTGTTCAGAGAAATAGCTCTGGATCTTTCTGCCATAGGTGCATTTTGCTTCCCTCACTCCCTTGCTCAGATCTGCTCTCGCTGTTCTGAGAACTTCCCTGTCTTCAGACCTGAAGGCTGCATTCCTTGCTTTCAGCAGTTCTTATACCTCTCTCATCAACGAGAGTTTCTGGTTGACTTGTGTGATGATGGTTTTGGTGACTGTCCCATAATCCACACATTTCGAGATGTAGCCCATCACTGCCTTGGTGTACTCCTCTAGGTTGATACATTGTTTCTCAGTAGCCGCTCTTTGAATATGCTCTAGTCTGTGCTCCTGAAACAGTCCTGGAGTGCTGAGACTGCACCCTCTGACCATACTCGTAGTGCTGAGACTGCACCCTCTGTCATACCCATACTTGTTTAACTGTTGGTCTTCCTCTAGTTAGCAATGGTTTATATGCTGGTAGTGACAGCATGTTGAAGTGGTCAGAGTTTCCCAGGTGGGGGTGGGGCAGTGCCTTAAATACCAGCCTAACATTGCTGTATACCTTGTCCACTGTGTTCTCACCCCTGGTTTTAACATTGCTGTACACCTTGTCCAGTGTGTTCTCATCCCTTGGTGCAAAGTCCACATATTGGAAATAATGTTTTCAGGTTGGCCTGATTAAGGTCACCTCCCACTATGTGAACACAGTCTGGATTCCTGTTTTGTAGTTCATTTATAGCCTGGTATAATGTGGTCATTGCCTCATTTTAATTAGCACTGAGAGGACTTTAGACAGCTGTAATGCAGATACTGTTAAATTCCCTGGGTAAATAAAAGGATCTGCATTTCAGTGACAAAACTCTAGATCATCTGAATAGTGCAAGGATACTATCGCACAACTAGTACACCAGTTGTTATTGATGTATATACATCATGGATGTGCCTCCCACACATCCCCAACTATATATATACTAACTCCAGGATCGCACTACAGAGGTGAAAAGGGCATATACCTTTTACTTGCCTTACAGTACTCCACACAGTGCCATATATATACTAACTGCAGTTCAGTGAAATGAGATTCAGTGAAATGAGTTTTCAGTAATTTGAGCTTTCAACGATTTGGTCAGGGTGAATTGAAATTCAGAGAAATGAGTTTTTAATGAAACAAAGTAGACCCATATATACCACCTACCTATCGATTGGCAACTTACACAAGCACAAACATAACCACAGTGAGGTTCATGGACTTTGTTTACTCTAATGTACTGGAACAGTTAGTCTGCATCCCCAACAAGGGTCTGAAATGCCCAAGACCTAGTACTTACCAACATGGATGACTACTGCACTACCCCCAGTGTGCTGGTCTCCTTGGTTAAGTCAGACCATAAATCTATCTCTGTCTCTGTCCAGCTCAGTGGTGTAGTGGTTGGCATTATTGCCTCATAGCAAGAGGTTCTCCAGGTCAATTCTCGGCTGGGGTGCCTTCTGTGTGGAGTATGCATATCCTCCCGGCATTCACATAGGTTTACTCTCCAGGCCTCCACTAAAACTGGGCTCAGTCCCAGTTGGACTTTCTAGTAAACAAATGTTAAATAAAACAAATAAATAAATAAAATCTCATTTAAAGTAAAGATAAGACCTGCCACCTCCACAGGACCAAAATAAAAAATGTATCCAAAGCAAAGTATCGCTGCCTAAGTGATGGTATAAATGGTTTCACAGCCCCTGCTAACACAGACAACAATGACTGCTATGCAGAGAAGTACACAAATGCCCTATATAGCCGCTTAAGCAAATGTATTGACTCAGCAGTACCTGACAGGACTAAAACTGTCTCCTCTCACAAAAGCAAGCCACCCTGGTGGACTGCAAGTATAAATGAGTTATATAACAAAAGAAAGAAACTGATATCTAAGAACAGGAGGGAACATACTCAAGATTACTCTGCACAGCCTAAACAAGCAAAGCAGAAACCTTGTAAAGTCCTATAAAGCAAGTTACGAGACTAGACTGGCATCCCTAAATAAAGACAATCATAAGGCATTTTTTAGCTACGTCCAAAACTTCAAAGGGAATACCCAGTTGTGTGCCTAAATTATAGTGGATGGCACCACTCACACAAAACATGAAGAAATTGCCACACTGCTACCTGATAGATTTGGTGACAATTTCACCCTCTGTCCCACCAGAAATACTCAATAGCATTCCTGATACCTGTCCTCTACCATTTATCTCCAAAGAACAGGTCATTCAAGTACTCTCCGAGGCCAAAAATACAGCCTCTATGGTACCAGATAACATCCCAGGCTGCATATGAAACAATCTAAAACAAGACCTAGTAGAACCACTTATTTGCCTCTTTAACCACAGCCTGAGCACTGGTTTTGTGCCAGAAGAGTGGAGAACAGCAACAGTAATGCCCTTGAGCAAAGGGAGTCCATCAACTGACCTTGGAAACTACAGACCCATTAGCCTGCCCAGCCTTATCCACAAGGCCATGGAAATAATCATCATGGGCTTATCAACCAGGACATAGACAACCTTCAAACTCTTGACCCAACCCAGTTTGGTTTGTTAAGGGTAGATCTTGCTTATTAAACCTGGCAAATTTCTTTGAGAAGGTCATCAAAGCCCTGGATGAGGGTAAAGCAGTACACACTGCCTATCTTGATTTAGCCATGGCATTTGACACAATTCCCCACTCAGGGACCATTGACAAACTCTACAACCTGGGTATTAACCCATTCATCACTAGATGGGTAGCAAATTGACTCACAGATAGAATGTAGACTGTTTAAGTTGGAAATCCACTTCTACCAGTAGACCAGTTACCAGTGATGTACCACAACAATCTGTACTGGGCACTGTACTGTTTGGAATTTATTTAGCCTACCTAAAGATCAGAAATCTCCCAATTGCAAACCTACTGCACACACTGCAGACCCAACAGAATCCACTACACATAGTAATACAATAAGCAGTGTCTCAACCAATAAGCCCCTAAGGCAAAACACCTCAAAACTAAATGTCTTGGTTATAGGACACTGCAAAGTGAGACACACAGATGTCTCCCCTCAATAGGCTGGACAAGGAGAAGGTCAGAGTCAGCTGCCTGTCAGGTGCCAGGATCCATCAAATCACCCACACACTCAAGTCTCTCAACATGTGCCATTATGACTCTGTCATAGTCCATGTTGGAGTGAATGACTTGAGACATACTTCACTGGACTATATGAAAAGAGACATAACTGAGCTCTTAGATTAGGTGTCCCAGGCAGGCATGTCACTAGCCCTAAGCAGCATTGTACCTTCACCCAGGACGATGCCTCAATATAAACAAAACATTATTGACTTCAACAATTGGCTTAGCTTCTGGTGTCAGTCCAGGGTGATCCAGTATCTGTCAGCCTGGGAAGATATAGTGAATAGACCATGCTGCTTTTCCAGAGATGGTCTTCATCTGTCACCTCTTGGCTTTCTGTTACTGGTAAAGGTACTTGCCTCCCCCACAGTGCCCGTTTTAGGTAATGTCATGACAACAAAATTCACAATGTAAAAAAATCCACTAGAGACAAACTGAAGGTTCTGCTGCATGAGGCTTGGATTCTAAATCAGAAGCTGCACTCCCTGGAAGCACTCCTTACCTCGGGAGACACAGATGTCTGTACAGTCACAGAGGCATGATTCAAGGCTGCAGACAGCACCCCAGCCATGCAAGGCTACAATGTCTTCCACAGTTTTTAACGTGTTGTTATTGTATCTTGCACTTTTGTGTGCAATAAATTTGGCCTTAAATCCATGGAAGCCTTATTTTTGGCCATTTAACCAGTGGAAGTTTGGATTTACAAGGTTCCTCTGAAAAGGTAAACAGCAGGAGGGACAGCCTTTATTGGGGCCAGCATTGAAACAACTACAAAGCTAAACTAACTTCCCTAGCTAAGGATAATCACAAGACATTCTTCATCTACGTCAGAAATCTAAAAGGGGAAGCCCAGCTTTGTGCCAAACTAGTAGTGGGACAATACCACTCATACTGATCCTGAGTACATCACCAACCTCCTAGCAGACAGAGTTGGCACAAACTTCACCCCCCCGTCCCCACCAGACAAAAATCAAAGCATACCTGTCACCAGTCCTCTATCTAGTATCTCCAAAGCACAGGTTATAACTGCACTGTCCATGGCCAAAAACACAGCCTTTATGGGAACAGATAACATCCTACACTGCCTACTAAAATGGTCTAAAACAGGACCTAGTAGAACCACTTGGCACTATCTTCAACCGCAGTTTAAGTACTGGCATTGTCCCACCACAGTGGAAAGTAGCTACAGCAATTCCCTTACCCAAAGCGGGGTCATCAACTGACTCTGGGAATTATAGACCCATAAGCCTAACCAGCATTATCTCAAGGCCATGGAGAGAATCATCATGGACCTTATCATCAAAGACATAGCTGACCGTCAAACTCTTGACCAGACCCAATTTGGCATCATTAAGGGTAGAGCATGCTTATTAAATCTGGTGGACTTCTTTGAGAATGTCGCCAAAGCCCTGGATGAAGATAAACAGTACACACAGCCTATCTCGACTTAGCCAAGGCTTTTGACACAATCCCCTACTCAGGCATCATTGAGAAACTCACCTAGCTGGGAATTAACCCATATGTCACTAGATGGGTAGCCAACTGGCTCACTGACAAAATGCATAGAGTCAAAGTTGGGGATTCCACCTCTGCCAGCAGACCAGTTACCAGTGGTGAACCACAAGGGTCTGTGCTGGGCCACCTAGTTCTCAGAAGTTCAGGTGAAAATAGATGGCCTGCAGCTTACAAAGGTCACTGATAACTGCAAACTAGGTGCAATCATTGAGTCCCCCAACGATGTTGACATACTACAAAAAGGGCTTACACAAACAAATGACTGATGCCAAAGCCACGGACTTTAAATGTAAAGAAAATGTGTTATCATCCCTTTTGGGAAAGGGGAAGTCCCTGCAAATTACAATATTAACAGTACCCCCTCATCTCAAACCCTATGGTGAGAGATTTGAGAACACAGGTTGATAGCAACCTTAACTTCAATAACCATGTGTCCACAGAGGTAAGGAAGGCCATCTAAGTTGTACATCTCATAAATAAGGACATCACATCCAGAGCTAAGGATGTTATAACTCCCCTGTACTCATCAGACCACTAATAGAGTACACTGCTCCTTCTGTATGTACCTCCCTAGACACCTGCAGCAGCTGGAGAAACCTCAGAGGTTTCTCACCAAGAAAATTCAGGGCCTTCAACACATGACCTACATGGGCAGTCTGTAGGCCCTGTCACTGTACTCTGTATCCTATAGGCTGCTGAGAAGCGACTTGTGCCTGGCCTACAGAGCAGTCTTGGACCCAGCCCTAATGGAAATGCTGCATCTCCACAAGGCAAATGGACAACATTCACTCACTCTAGGAGCTTGTCCTAGCCTATGGCATTAACAAGAAATGCTGGAGAGTAGATATGACTCCAAGAGATTGCCACTCCTCTGAAACAAACTCCCAATTTGTGTAAAACAGAGCTTCTCAATTACCCTATTTAAGCATAACTTAGACAACTGGATGGGAGACCATAAATTTACCCTGGGGTTGTCACCTCTTGGATAAGGGCAGTCAGTGCTGATGATCAATTTGTACTGCAAATATAGACCATACAACTTGGTCAATAAGGGAACAAGGGTATAACATAGCTAGGCTTATAAAGACCCTAGGGCCAATAGCCCAGTAACCTGCTATGAACCTATGAAAGTATGATTCAGTAAATATTTGATGGCCTATGGCTTACTAAGTTCACAGATGACTGTAAACTGGGCAGAATCATAGAGACACCCAATGACATCAACAAATTTCAGAAGGCACTTACCCATACAAATGAATGGTGCTAGGAACATGGACTGAAACTAAACCCAAAAAATTGCCTCATTATTCTTTTAAGCAGAGACGTAGTCCCTGTTAGTTACAGTATAGACCACACCCCTTTAAGCTCAAACACAGTGGTGCAAGACTTAGGAATGCTGGTTGATAGTAATCCTAAATTTGATCACCATGTGTCCATAGTGGTAAGGAAAGACTTCTACAGTGCCCATCTCATAAATAAGGGCATCACATCCAAGACCAGGGAGGTCATTAGTCCGCTATACTCGACCCTTATCAGACTTCTGACTGAATACAATGCTCCCTTCTGTAGGTAACTCACCAGATGCCTGCAGCAGCTGGAGAGACCACAGAGGTTTCTAACCAAGAGAATTCAGGATGTCCAAGACATGACCTACATGGAAAGGCTGCAAGCCCTATCACTGTACTTTGTATCATACAGGCTGCTGAGAGGCAACCTTTCCCTGGCCTAGAGAGCAGTCTCTGACCTTGCCCTAATGGAAATACTGCTCATCTGCAAATCAGATGGGACAAAAATTATTCACTCCAGGGACCTCAACCAAGCCTGTGACATTAATAGAACTTGCGCAAGAGAGAGATATGTCTGCCAGAGGTTGCCACTTCTCTGGAATCAGCTCCCATTTCATGTGAAGCAGAACTCATCAATGACTCTATTTAAGTGCAACCTTGACAATTGGATGGTAAACTCCAAATTCACTCTGGGGTGGCACCTATGGCCCTCATGGACAGGGCCACTCAGTGTGGATCATAGTAATCGATCTGCAAATAATGACCATCTAACTATGGTCATCTAGGGTACTCATGGGTTTTTACATGGCTAGGTTTGTAAAGGCCATAAGGCCATTAGCCTAGTAACCTCCTATAAACATATGAACCTATGTGTGTGACTCTTTGGACCAGATTAAGGATATGATAGACTACACACTGTCTGTTATGGAATATTTGCTAGAGGAGGGTTAACATCCAAAAAGGCCAAAAAGCAAGTACATTACCAGATATTAACCGGCGTGGCAGTGGCAATACCAGATCCCATTCCTATAGTGGTACTATTTCCACTGCGGTGTCAGTGACTGAGGTATCCTCATCCAGATGAGGTTGACTATGTAGTCATGGTCATGGACGTACTCATGAGGAGAACTCATCCAGCAGACGTCATTCATGCCCAGATTGTGCCGCAGTTTCTAGCCAGGATCATGGTACTAGTAGGCATCTCCTGGTGGAGGTAGTTTAGAAGGTTCGAGGTGGTACTGATGAACTGAATCCTCTACCATGCATGTTTCATACCTGTCTAGAATGCCAGGACATAGTGTTTTCACAAGTGCCTTGATTGTGTTCCTGCAGACTCACACACAGTACACCTCATGTCGCCCTTGCCATCTCATGCATGTATACACACACACACACACACACACACACACACACACACACACACACACACACACACTTCTTTTGTGTCAAACTTGCCCTCTTGTAACTCTGCCCTTCTCCTTCTGCAAGTGATGATAACCGCTCTGCCCTTTGTGCATTAATTTGTGACTAAGGGTTCCCTATGTGCTGCCTATGTCTGATACGCACAGTAGACAGCTAATGCTTTGTTTATGAAATAGCATAGATAGTGCAAAATCCTACTTCCCACTGTATAATGATCCCCAAAATAAATGCCATCATCCTAGGGTCTATGACAGCCAATCGAAAGGTAATTTCCACGAACGGCATATAGATCGAAAATGCCATTAATCGAAATCAGTTTTGTTGGGGGCTACACCCACCACACACACACACACACACACACACACACACACACACACACACACACGCTAAATATATATTCCAACTCCGAGATCACATTACAGTGAAGAAAGGGCAAATTTTCCAATCTTCTCACAGCTTTTGAATAATGGCATTTTCAATCTATTTCGATCTATATGCCATATGCCGTTTGCAGAAATTACTCTTCGATCGGCTGTCATAGACCCTCATCCTGTGATGAATTCCAGTTTGACAAAACAAGTTCTCTTCCAAAACATTCAATCTACTGAACATACAAGCAAACACTGCACTAATTTATTTATTTATTTATTTGTCCTTTTTTAACTGGGTTAGTCTATTGAGCTGGGGGTCCATTTTAAGTGGAGACCCAAAGAGAAAGCTCCACAAACACATGAGAAAAAAAATGTTGCCAAAAAAAAAAAACACATATATCATAACCATACCAAGTTACATTGCAAGTTTAGGAACATTAAAAAGAGCAAGATAAAGAGACATGTGAGTAACAACATTAATGGCTTGCAGAAACCATTACAATTCTGCATTTTGTGCACATACAACAACAAAATGATAGAGGTCAAGTTGATGGAACAAAATAGAAGAATAGTAAGTGTAGTGTAGAGAAGAGAGAAGAATAACTGAAGTGGCAGAGAATCACAAAGAATGGCTGTTGGTTCAGTTATAGTGGGTGGGGTGGAAGGAGAGGGGGTAAAAGAGTGGAGAGAAGGAAATGAGGAGGAAAGAGTTGGGGTGGTCAGGGAAATAAGAAGTAAAATAGGGATAGTTAAAGTTAGGAGGAATGTTTAGTTTTTAAGAGTGCTCAGTGGTGTAGCTACAGATCCACAAGACTGTAACTATATATGATGTATGAAGGGAATAGTTCTGGTGTGGTCATGGCAGATTAGTTGGGGTGGTGGCAGTTGCAGGAGAGACAGCTGACTAGGTATTTCAGTTCTTTTTTTGAAGAGGAGTGAAGATTAGGTATGTCATATGTTAGATGGTAGTTTGTTCCAGGTTTGAGATATGGAGCATTTATAAAGTATAAAACAGCATTCGAAAATAACAAAACACAAATCAAAATATGAGCCATGCAAGATCCTTGAAGGTGAAATGCCAAGGTACTAGATGCTTACATAAAATGAGTTCAAGTCTTAATTTCTTGCATGTCTTTTATTTTGTTTTGTGTGGCATTTGTAAAGTAATCTGCCTATAGTTTTGTTGGACTTGTAGGTGTTCAGTAGTACTTGGTCAGTGCTACAGAGAGATTATGCAGGTTTGTAGATGGATAGGAGGATAGACAGGGAGGGACAGTTTTCAGGTTTGTAGAAAAGAGAATGTGCAATTTGCAGCTGTGAAAGTTGTATTAGTTATGAGAACTCAAGCCACTGAAGTTTTTTTAGTGCAAGGCAGTGATGGGATTTGTAGGGGTGACTACAGGCAATTCTGGCTATCTGGTTGCAGGTTTGTTCTAGTTTGGTTAGGACATTTGCTTGGATGTGTGTGAATATAGGGGAAGTGTAGAGTAGGCGGGGAGGAGATAGGCTTTGGCAAGTGAGGTCCTAGTGGTTTTAGTTAAAAAATTTTTGTAGCTATATAGCAAACCTAGTTTTTGATTGTTTTTTTTTTCCTCAAATATTTTTTTATTTTCAATTAAAATAACATTTACATAATATAGCATTTACATAATATTTTTATATATAATTTTAAACTATATACAATATATACAATATTTACAATAGCCTGACTTTCAATTATATACACTGTATGTTATTAAATATATAATTAACAGATCCGTTATCAGATATACAATATTGATTATTGCAGAGTGTCCAACAAAGATATAACTTTATCCAAAGGATTATTTACCAGTGGCCTGGGATAGATTCATAGTTCTTTGATTTTTATTTCCATCGATGCAGTTGTCTTCAGTAAAATGTAGAATTCTTCCAAGGTCAGGGATGTATTTGAATTCCACCTTCTGGTTACACATTTCCTAGATGTAGCAAGTATTGTCCATAACAAATACACATTTGTCTTATTCAGGTACGGACCTTCATTTACATTTAGTATAATCAATACTTTAGTTAAGGTAAAGGATTCATTAAATAAAGCTTGTATAAAATGATTGATTCCATTCCAATATGATTTAATTTTATTACATTCATAAAAAATATGAATCCAGTCTGCTTTATTTGACTTTTCACACCTCCAGCAAAAAATATTTGTAATAGTACTGATCTTTTTAATTCTATCTGGTGTTAAAAATGCTCTATGTAAGTATTTCCAGTTAAATATTTTATAGTACTGTGTGTTAGAGGTGTAATTAACTGATAGTAAGATGTTAGTTTTTATTTCTTCTGTTAACTGCAATGACTGACCTTTTGTTAAGAACTGCCAGTATGATGGTTTGGGAATTGTTTTATATGT
Source organism: Protopterus annectens (assembly GCF_019279795.1). Classification (NCBI taxonomy): domain Eukaryota; kingdom Metazoa; phylum Chordata; order Ceratodontiformes; family Protopteridae; genus Protopterus; species Protopterus annectens. The sequence continues at coordinate 1,766,935,093 of NC_056729.1, read as the reverse complement.
TATTAACTCTTTATATAGATTTGAAATGGAATTTTTCTTTTCACAACTATTATATACAAATTCATACAGAAAACCTATTAGATTTGGACTATCTTTAAATGAGGAATTATTAATTAATCTGCATAAATCTTGAATGTATATTAGAATGCTTTGTAAGGTTAGCCAGTCCTGTGTTGGAATATTGTAAGCAGTTTTTATCATATGTATATCTAAAACATTTAATTTATTTACACATTGAAACCAGCAAAAGAATCCATTTTGTTCCCAGGAGGTTATTGTTTCCCTATATATATATTTTGTGAGGAAAGTTCTTAGTGATGATAAATGGGGTTAAAAGGTTACAGCAACATTTTAGATCTATGTTTGCATTGATAAGTTTTCTAAAGGAATTGATGTAATGATTAATCAGTGTTGTTTTAGAAGGTTTTGTTATATTATATTGTATACGTATGCATAGTATGTACCAGGGTTTGTTTGATTTGTCTATTAACATTTTTTAACAGATTAAATTCATTTGTTAATATTGCCGTTGTTAATTCTTTCAAGTTGGCAAAATAATTTGGGTTTATCCAGTCTATTGTAGTTTTAAGCACAGATGCTTTTATATATGTTTCTATTTCTGGGAATCCTCCGTGTTTCCAGCGTCTAATGTGATGTGTTAAATCTACTCTATTCTTTTTGGGATCCCATAAAAATTTTATTAAACATGAGTTTATTTCTTTAAGAATGCATCTTTCAGGAATTAACTGTATTGCTAATTCTACTTATAGTATTTTTGGCAATAAGACCATTTTTATTAATTGCAATCTGTCTTCAAAAGTTAATATAATTTTGTTCCACTTTTCTATATATATATTTATTGTTTCAATAATATTTTTATAATTTATTAATATTGTTTCATTTATATTTTGTCATAACACTATTCCTAAATAATTTAGTGTAAGTTCTTGTTTTCCCATGATGGATTTATCTGTAACTTGTAGTTCTTTTTTCTTATTTAAAAATAGAAATTTTGATTTTGATCTATTAAAGTGTAGACCTGAAATCTTATAAAATTTCTCCATTGCTTCTTCTAGCTCTCCTAATGACTCTCTGGAGTTTGATAGGGTTAATAAAATATCATCAGCAAAAAGCATTGTTTTAGATATGTACTGGTCACAGACTTCTATTCCTTTTATTCTTAAATTATTGCATATTATTCCTGCAAATATTTCTATAGCCAAAGCAAAGAAAATACGAGAAAGGGGACATCCTTGTTTAGTACCTTTCATTATATGGATAGATTCTGAGGTGAAAGGATCTAATTTAATGTAGGCTAAGTTATTAATATATATTTTTTTAGTAATAAGATGAAAGGAGGAGGAAATTGAAATAATGCTAAAGTTTTAAATAGATATTCCCAGTTGAAGGAATCAAAGGCTTTTTCTATGTCTAATCCGATTACAAGTGTTTCTCTATCTTCTTTATTCACGTAATCTATAAGAGTAAGTATCCTTTTAATATTATCATGTGTGTGCCTGTTATATAAAAATCCAGTTTGATCATTATTAATTGTCTTTGAAAGTGGGATTTTCATTCTGTTAGCTAGGATTGACATGAATATTTTGTAATCATTATTCAGTAATAATATAGGTCTGTATGAGGTGCAAAGATCTGATGGTTTATTATCGTTTAGAATTGGTGTTATAAGAGAATATTTCCATGAGGGTGGTATTTTTGCTTCTGACTGGACTTCTAGCAAAGTTTTATGAAAAAGGGAGATTACTGTTGAAGGGAAGAGTTTGTAAATTTCCGTAATTATACCATCTATCCCTGGAGCTTTGTTAGATTTACTTTCTTTTATCTTGTCAACAATTTCTTTGTAGGATATATGTTTTTGTAGGTCTAGTTTTAAGTTCTTGGGAATTTTTTTATATTGATAAGGTTTGTATCTAAGTTTATTTGGTTGGTTTCTAAATCTTCTTTTTTGAATAATATAATGGAACCAGAATGCTTCAAGGATGTCTCCTATATCTGATACTTTATTTCCTTTCTTTTCATGATACATACTACTAATGTTATTTGCTTTAAATTGTATTTTAATTCTTGTAGATAAATTATGTAGATATCTGAGGGAGGTGGCTAATGAGTTTATTTTTAATTTTTCCAAGGCTAGACAAGTTTTGTGTTAGAATTTCATTATATTTTTTATTTAATTCCTCTATTTCCTTTTTGACTTCTGTCCAATTCTGATTTTTTTTAGATTTTTCTGTCAAGAGTCTGCTTTGCAAGTCTAATGATTCAGATTCTCACTCTCTAACTTTGTTTTTGTACCAGCTTAGGGTCTTACCAAATAAATATGCTGTTAATGAGTCCCAATCCATAACTCTACTGATTTCTGTTGTATTATTAATTTCAAGAAATAATTGTAGTTTTGACAACATCCAGGGTCTGAATTCTTTAATTTTCGTGATATATGATGGAATTCTAGTAGAGAGGATTAAAGGTTTAAACTCTATTTGGAGCTTCATTATCAGTGAGTTATGATCTGAGAGGGGGCATGGAACTATTGAGAAGTTGAAGATTTTTGTTTGTAAATCTTGAACTACGAATAATTTGTCTATTATGGTTTGTGTTCCAAATCTATTGTCTTTATGGGAAAATAATAAGGATTTATCATATTTTAATTTAGAAGTATATATTAAATGAAATGAATCAATCCATTTTTTAAGGATTTTGAAATAGCTGCTATGCAAAAAGACTTCTTGGTGGTTTCAGAAGCTTCTAAGGTACAATTAAAGTATCCTCCCAGTATAACATTTCCTTTATAATTGTTGGAAATAAAATATAGGTGTTTTTTAACCATTCCTGCTCCAATTCCTGGGAACCAATATAGATTAGCTAAGGTCCATATTCTGTTATTAAATTTAATTATAACAAATGCTAGTAAACCTTCTTTGTCTTCATATTTATAAATAACTTTTGGAGTGATTATGTTTTTCTTCCAGAGAATTGATACTCCTTTTGTCTTCATTCTATAGGAGGATTGAGCTAAGACTGTATATTCCTCAGGGTTCCAAATAAAGCTATCATTAGTCTTAAAATGCATTTCCTGGAGAAATACTACTTGTGCCTTATTTAGATTTAAATATTTTAATAAGTTTGATCTTTTATTTGCATTATTTAAGCCATTAGTATTTAATGATAAGAATGCTAAATCCATTTCAAGTTATTGTTGGAAGAAACTTTTTGCTTCTTTTTTTATCTTGATTATAGTAGTTATACCATATTCTCTGATAACACTGAATGTTATTTTTATGTGTATAAACTTGGGAGTGTAATTTAATGTTCTTTCTACTTTAAATACAAGTAGAGTAAAATTCTGGTCAGGCTTTAAAAAAGTACTTCTATAAAACATTAATTCTAACGTATCAAATACAAGTAAATATGAATTTCCCAGTAAACATGGAATGAAAGTCATTCCTAATCCAATAGATAAAGATAGATCTATTGGATTATCACTCATACCTTTAGCCAACAATATCAACTGAGCTCCATATGTTAAATTATTATATGGAGAATTTTCTTAAAAGAGATATGAAATTCTATATTATTCTATTATTGTTCCATAGTGTTTTATATATCAGGATGGAATGTTAGTAGTGTAAGCAATTATGTTGATGGAGAAAATATCCAATATTTAGTTACCATTAAGAGATCCCAAACATGTCAGATATGTCATTTTGGATACATTAAATACAACAGAGGAGCATAGACTTAATAAGCCGACAACAAATAGATTACTACTAAAATAATTTGAATAAAAGGACTTTGCAGGAGACAATGAGTGATTACCAATGAAATATGAATTTACTGTAGGTGTACTGTCTTCCTTTACTTTCTCACTCTTCAGCTCACCAACTTCAACGTTCACTTATGAAAAGACATGGTTTATCAGTGGTATCCTGACTCTGAGTAGAGGTGCCCTACATTCTAGTGTGCAGTGCTTTTACATATTTATAGATTTACAAAGCAGAGTCTAAGAATGAACTATGGTCACCCTGACAATTCCCTTCCCACATAGGGCACCTCCTGCTTCCAGAATGGGTAATCACATCAGGTCTAGAATGAATGTGAAGGTACCTATATGGTGATCAAGACTTACCTTGGGTAAGTATTAATCAGATAGTATTTAGAGCATCTTAGAGAGTTCTCGGGGCAGTTAGTATACTATTAAGCCTCTCCTCCCTTGACCAAAAACAGAGATTTCCCTTCCCTTTCTTTCCCTTGTTTTAAATCAGTACTACTAAAAGAAATTCAGCAAACATAGGTAAACAGAAATAACATTCAGTAGTCCATCTTGTACATGACTCGCAATCCATTAAACAAGTCAGTGACTAACATCACTTTAGTAAGCATTATAAAGCCAAATTAGAAATAATTTCCTAGCTCTTTAAATTTTCCGATAAAGCAAAAAGTTAACAATAAGCTATTTTAATTAAAAGTATAAAGCATTTCAATTTTTCCTTGCATGTATACATTTCTACTTATATCGTAGTATCAATGGCTGTCTTTGAAATCTGTACTTCTTCAAATCATTCCTTTTTCAATTCAGGTTTTGTTTTGTCAAAATGACAACAATATTTCAAGGACACAATTAATATTTAGACTGATGTTTCAAATAAATAACTTGTCAGTTGCCAATTGAGTTAGTTTAGAATGTATGACTAGTGCAAATATAGCATGTTGCAAAAATATGTATTTTTTCATGTGCTCTAGAGACTGTCATATGCAAGTGACATATATAATGTAGCATATATAGAGCAGGTAGCTTATGGGTTCAGGTTGTTAAAGTAAGTTATGCTTATTAATCAGGCAGTTTCATTTAAATTCACAAGTAATTTGGGGACATTTCAGTTGAGTTTCCAGGAATGTGTAGTCCAATGTGAGTAATCGAGTCCACTTTTCTTCATAAACATGTCACAATTCATTAAACAAAGCAGAGTCTAGCATCTGTCTAATAATCATTATAAAGACAAAGAATAGTAATTTCCTAGCTCTTTAAACTTTCTGATATCACAACATGTTGACAGTAAACTATTTTAACTGGAAGACTAAAATATTTCAATACTTCCTTGTGAATATGCAATGTTAAGTTGTCTATCTCACCTTCATTCTTGCTGGTTGGGTTCGGAGCCAATCCTCGGCTCCGACTCGGCCATTTTCAAAAGCTTGAGAGCTGCATACTGGCTTGAGGCCACCCCATATCCAATGACGCCTGGCGCTAGATACCCAGATCTCGTTTGCCGCTTCTGCTGCGAGGTTGTCTACTGACTCAGGTCATATAATCTTTATATATATATATATATATACATATATATATATATATATATATATATATATATATATATATATATATATATATATATATATATATATATATATATATAGTTAGTTAGTATTTACTTAGCTTAGTCTATTTGTTGTTGTTAGGCTTTTGTGTGTATCTTTGACTGTTTTTGGATGTGGTAACTTTGTGTGTGTGTTATAGTTATTATACTCAAATTGTTATAGTTGTGTATGGTGTTTGGTATTCCCTTCTTTAAGTATGTCCAAGGATACCAAGGTGTCCGGATTCAAAAAGTGTGGTTCATGCTGTCAGAAGATGTCTCTGACAGATGGTCACACTTCTTGTGTCTATTGTCTCGGCACCGTGCACCTGCAGGACTCTTGTTCGGTTTGCCATGCCTTCAGCCCAAGAGTCCTGTAGGAGCGTAAAAATAAGTTAATCCTACATGGATTACTCAAACAGGATTCACCAGCAAAGACTCATCCTGTGAAGGCCTCTAAGCCACCATAATCTTCGGCTCCCAGTTCGAAGCCGTCGATGGGTGAAGCTGTTCCTTCAGCCTTGGTTCTGGCTGGAACCGATTTACCTGCCTCGCAGTCGGTTCCGACTCTCCCTTTGGAGCTGATTGGGAGTCAAAAGAGATCTAGTTCTCCCTCCCTGGAGTCAATACACTCGGCTCCGAGGTCTCCTCTGCTCCACAGTCATCAGTCCCACTCTTCTCGGTCCTTAAGACTATCCGATCATGACGTGGAGAGAGAGTGGTCAGTAGGCTGTTAAAACTGCAGGCCCTAGCAAAAATGTTGTCCAGCCCCCCTCATCAGGTGTCGGCTCCGTCCAAATCTGCAGTTATTCCTCATCCGACTTCTTCCTTGATCTCGGAGCCGGAGTTTGTTGGGGTTTGGGTCGTGGAACTGTAGGCACCGATACCTTCTGCTTCGGTTCCGTCGTTGGCTCCGATCAATTCGTTGGTACCGTCCTTGGAAGGGTCTCGGTGCAGACACTCGTTCGTCGGCTCCAAGGGGGCGAGTGGCATCGGACCCTTGTCTGACCCCATTCTCCCTCTCGGAGCTTTGGCGCAGGTGAGCTCGGCTCCTACATCAACTTCGGAGCCATCCCCATCGGTGCTGAGAGGGATTCCGGTCTCTTCAGAACTGGAGCCTTCTCAGCATCCAAGCAGTGATGGCTTTGAGGTCATGAGGAGCGTGCTGGCTCCTGAGTCAGCCCCACAATCATCCCTACTGGCTCCTCCCACTATGGTGCCTGCATCTGCCTCTGTCCCTCCTCCAGACCCCAAGCGTGGGGAACCAACGCTCCAGAGCACCTCCTTGGGTGTATCTTCCTCTTCCGAGGCCTCCCCTGATCATTCAGAGGAGCCACCTCGTAAGAGGAAATGCAAGAGGAAGCATGTTGACTCCCCTGTGTCTGTCACATCAGATACCGACTTGGAGGATTTGGAAGGGTACCCGAGATCCCCCTCTGAAGATGTCTCCTTTTCAGACATCCTTGAGATGCTTAGACAGAGGGGGAACTGGACTACCCTAAGCCCCTCCAAGGATGAGTCGGTATTCCTGGAAGCATTTGTTTCCCGACCTTCCACCGCCTGGGTGTCTCTCCGCCTTTCAACCCACTCATGTCTGTGGTGGCTCGGAAGGTGTGGTCATCTCCAGACATAGTGGAACCCACTGCCAGAAGGCCCGCTAAATTCATAACGGCACCACAGGATAAACAGTTTTTGACCAAAGGTGTCCCTTTTGATGCCATGGTGGTAGCGGCAGCCACGAAGAAGGAGTTGGATGAAACTTCTTCATCTGTCCATCCTCCTAACAAGGAGTCCAGGATGATGGACAGATACGGGAAGCGGATGTTCTCTTCAGCGACCTTTCCTATGAGGTCTCTGAATTACTTGTGCCACTTTACCCGCCCTCAAAGGGATCTCCTTAAAGAGCTTGGAGATACCCTCCAAGATCCATCAGCTGAGGGGGCCCGGGCTAAGGCAGCCTCCCAGCTGGCGACTCTTAATTCAGTGGTGAACTCCTCCATGAGGCTCATTTCTTATGCAGCCGATGGTGCGAGTAGAGCTGCAGACACAAGTGTTTCTCTAAGGAGACACGCTTCGATGTGGCTATGTAACTTTGCAGAACTTTTCAGAGCGTCTTTCACCAACATCCCCTTTTATGGTTCCTCTCTTTTTGGATCACAGGTGAAGGACACCCTTACCAGGTGTGAACAAGAAGGCAAGACTCTCTCTGCCATGGGAGTCCATTTTTCCACTTCTTCCAGACCATATCCCAAGGGTCAGAAGAGAGGAAAGATGTGATTCCAGAAATCTCAGGGAGCCTTGCCGGACACACGTGGTGAGTTTCCATCCAGGGGCAGAGAAGGGAACAATAATAAACGCCACCCTCGTGGCAGATGGGGGTCTGCAAAACCATGGCAGCAGGGAATCCTTCTCTGAGAAGCCCTCCCACCATCCCTGAAGGGTTGCCTGACTGCTCACATCTGGAGGCAGTCGGGGGAAGATTATCACTGTACCCAAAATCCTGGCAAGACATAACACAAGACAAATGGGTACAGTCAGTTATATCCGGAGGCTACAGAATACCCTTCGTTTGCACTCCCGTAAAGTCATACAAGTCCAATCCAGATGTTCCACCCAATCTAAGGGATCAAGCAGTACAAGAAATTTCAGAACTGCTAAGAAAAAGAGCCATCCAAAAAGTCCCAGCAGACCAGCAAGGATCCAGAACTTACTCAAGGTTCTTTTTGGTACCAAAAAAGACAGGGGACTGGAGACCCCTTCTGGATTTCAGCAGACTGAACAGGTCTGTGCAAAGAACCAAGTTTCGGATGGTAACACTACAGTCCATTATGCCCTTTCTGGGTCAGGACAATTGGATGTGCTCTATAGATCTTCAGGATGCGTACTACCACGTCAAAATGGACATATGCTCCAGAAGATTCCTCTGCTTCTGGCTGGAAGCCAGCCATTACCAGTTCAGAGCTCTGCCCTTTGGTCTCACCACAGCCCCCCGGGTGTTCACCAAATGCATGGCAGTAGTTACCACTCACCTGAGATGGCAAGAATTCCAGGTGTTTCCATATCTAGACGACTGACTACTTACTGCTACCACCAGGCATCACTTTCTGTGAGCCAGAGACTTCACTATCGACACTTGCTTCAGACTAGGTATCTCAATAAATTTCAAAAAGTCTGCATTGTCACCCTGTCAGTCTATCACCTTTACAGGCGCAAATTTAAATACAAAAGACATGTCAGCGAGCCTTCCACCAGACAGGGTATTAGTGATTCGTCAATGTGTACAGGTCTTATTAGCATGCAAAAGAATTCAAGCCAGGTTCGTCCTCCAAACTCTAGGCCTCATGGCAGCAGCTATCATACTTGTTCCTCTAGCTCGTTTTTACATGAGGATCCTCCAGTGGCTGCTTTTCACCCAATGGTCCTTCCAGCAGATTCCCATGTCTCACATGATTATGATCACAGAAGCATGCAGAAAGCACCTTGCATGGTGGATGGTCTCCACATCAGTACCTCTAGGCAGACCATTTGTACTTCCCCCTCCAGTTGCTATGGTTACCACGGATGCTTCCCTGATCAGGTGGGGGGCATTATCAGGGCAGGACAGTCCAAGGCACCTGGCAACCTCACGAGTACCACCTGCACATAAATGTCTTGGAGATGAGGGTTGTGCTTCTAGTGTTGCAAGTTCTACAGGACTCTCTTCCTACTGGGACCATTGCAATTCAAATGGACAATATGTCAGTAGTGTGGTACATCCACAAGCAGGGCGGAACCAAGTCCTACCTCCTATGTCGAGAAGCACTCAGACTCTGGCAGTGGGCAATCTCTTTCCAGTGGTTTCTGATTGCAATGCACATCCCTGGGAAGTCCAACGCCATAGCAGACAGGCTGAGCAGAGCAATTTTCATGCCTCACGAGTGGTCTCTGAATCAAGTAGTTGTGGACCAAATATTCTGAAAATGGGGCCAGCCTTACTGCAACCTTTTTGCCACCCCCTTCAACAGCAAATGCAACAAATTCTTCTCTCTCCTTCCACTTTCCGGACATACCCCCAGAGACATTCTAGTCCACAATTGGCCTCAGGGACTTCTTTATCCATTCCCTCCATTTCCCCTTATTCCAAAACTGATACAGAAAGTTACCATTTTGGGCTGCAAAATGATCCTCATTGCTCCTTACTGGCCTCGACAAATATGGTTCCTGTTCCTGCATCATCATCTTCTCGACCAGCCTTGGACTCTGGACCCAGTTCCAGACCTTCTGATCCATCAATTGGGCAGGCTGCACCAATCCCTGCAATCTCTCCAGCTCACTGCTTGGTTGCTCCACTTCCAACCTTAGCCAGGCTTCCAGATATCTCCCTGTCTGTGCGGGAAATTATTTTATCATTGCACAAGTCTACCATTAGAAAAACTTACGTGGAAACGTTTTTCTTCCTGGGCAGAGACTAAGAGTATAGACCCCTTTTCAGCCCCTATACACCACATTTTGGATTTTCTTGTGGAACTCTTCCATTCTGGGTCCACTTCCTCTACAATTAGAATTCCGTTAGCTGCAATTTCAAATTTTCACATTGGTCTGTCAGGAAATAATATTATGTCGCATAAGCTGTGTAAAGCCTTTCTCAAAGGTACCACTCTGCTCAGGCCTCCAGTGTGAGATCCTCCACCTCCATGGGATCTAAATTTGATTTTAGCTTCTCTAATATTGCCTCCCTTCGAACCTGCAGCTTCTTGTTCCCTGAAGTTTTTATCATGGAAAACTCTCTTTCTGGTAGCCATTACTTCAGCCAGAAGAGTTTCGGAACTGCAGGCTCTTTGTTCCCGTCCTCCGTACCTAGTGTTCCATAATGATAGGGTTGCTCTCAGGACTAATCCTTCCTTTCTTCCTAAGGTCTCTTCAGAAAATAACTTGAATCAGTCCATAGACCTTCCTGTGTTTTTTCCCAACCACTCCAACAGGGCAGAATACAAATTGCATCAGTTAGATGTTCACAGGCAACTACACTTTTATTTGCACAGAATGAAAAATATCAGTTAATCGGATCGACTTTTCCTTTCCTATGCTGAGGGTCAACAAGGTCTTCCAATCTCAAAAGTAACCTTTTCCAGGTGGTTAACTTCTGTCATCACATTTATCTATCAACTGAGGAATAAAGAATTACCTGTTAAACCAAAAGGTCATTCCGCTAGAGCTTTAGCCACTTCTGTAGCTTTTCAGGCTAGGTTGCCCATGGAATCTATTTGTGCTGTGGCTACATGGGCCAACCCACATACTTTCATTTTGCATTATAAGTTGGATTTGGTTTCCAGGAACAGAGCTGATTTTGGTTCCACTGTTCCGAAGAGTTTGTTCTGATGAGCCACCCAGGATTTTAGGTGCTAGGGACGCTGTCCCAACCAGCAAGAATGAAGGTGAGATAGACAACTTTACATAAAGAAGTTATGTACCTACCATAACGTTCCATGTTAATTGTCTTCTTCTCACCTTCTTTCTTGCGTCCCACCCTCCATCCCCCTATCCTTGTAGACCAAGAAGAGTTCTTTATGGTTTTTGTTCGCTGGCTGAGTCTTCTCTGGCTATTCCTTTCTGTCTAGTAGCCTCTCTGGAGGTTTTATATATTCCAGGATAGGATCCTTTCCTTTATTATGTCTGCAGTTAGTCTTACCAAACGAGATCTGGGTATCTAGCACCAGGCATCATGGGATATGGGGTGGCCTCGAGCCAGTATGCAGCTCTCGAGCTTTTGAAAATGGCCGAGTCGGAGCCAAGGATCAGCTCCGAATCCAACCAGCAAGAAAGAAGGCGAGAAGAAGACAACTAACATGGAGCGTTATGGTAGGTACAGAACTTCTTTTTTTTACTTTTACTGCAGTATCAAGAACTGTCTTTGAAATCATATGCATTACTTCTTTCAAGTCATTCATTTCACAGTTCACATTATATTTTGTCAAAATGTCAATAGCATTTCAAGGGCACATTTAATATTTAAACTGATATTTTAAATGAATAGCTATCAGTTGTCAAGTGAGTTTGTACAGAGTGTGAGGTAACTGCAAAGATAACATGTTACAAAAACTAATATGCATCTTTTCATGTGCACTAGAGACTGACAATTTCAAGTAACATATAAATGTGACTTTTACAGTGCAGACAGCTTGTGAAATCAGCATGTTAAAGTGAGTAATACTTTTTAATCAAGACGCTACATTTCAGTGCACATGTAGTTTGGAAACATTTCAGTTGTGTTTCCAGGAATATGTAATCCTATGAGGATAAATCATAAAATATTTACAAATAGTCCTATTATGTATTTATTTTACTTTGCTTAGGTTGTTTTTCATTTTAATAACTAAACAATATTACTTTTTCTTATTATTTGTTATCTGTGAGGCTAAATGCACTTCACAGGTTCACAGTCTCCTTAGAAACTGCAGCAGTTTACTGTTGCTATGGCAACACCAATAGAATTTGAAGAAAGCTTCACTTCCCTTAACCAACAAGTACATTTTCCCTCCTTTTTTATATATTTGTTAATAATTCAAAGGACAGATGTACATGAAAGTAACATTTCAGAGTTAATCACAAACATGTCCCCAATCCCAATAAGCATAATAGTGACTATCATTAATCTAATAAATATTGTAGTAACAATTAATTAAGTTCACTATTCCAATTAGTCTACCTTAAAACTAGATTATTTTATATTATTTATCTATGTATAGATAGTGAGTTATTAAATATATACAGACTATATTAGTATGGTAAATAGGAGAACATTTAGAAAGGGAGACGCAGTTAAAATAAATAAGGAGAAAAGAGAGAAGAGAGAAAGAAAACAGAACATTAAGAGAAAATACACATATACTATGTATGTTGATTTACAGTATAAATATTTTATGTGCTATATAACCTCCTTCTGTGAAAGAAAAGTACCCTGTTTTACATTCCTGAGGTAATGTGAAAACTCTCATGTGTCATCTATTTTCAAATAATATAGATAAAGATTCCAGTAGTTAGTTACCTTTGTTTTAAAATTCCAAGCAGTAAAATTGGTCCTTTAAAGTAATGTTAAAACAATTCATTTCAAAGTATATGCTTTGAGAGATTTGGCTGTAACAGTATCAGTCTTTTGCTTCTTCTTTTTGACGTCTGTCCAGACATTTGTTTCTTTTGTTCTCTTGTGAGAAGGTGACATCCAGTCCATATCTTCTGGTAAAGTAATCACATTATTAGTTTTAATAAATGAAGAGGCTTCCTCTAAGTAAAAAAAAAAAGTCCTCATTTCGTTGGCATACAGTATTCTTATCTTAGCTGGATATGCAAGTTGTGCCTTGATGTTATTTTGTTTCAGAAACTTTATCATTGGACACATTGTTTTCCTTGTTACATTATTCTAGATGAATAGTCGTTATCAAATCTTATCAGGCTCTGTTTATATTTTAGAGGTGCCTTCCTCCAAGCAGATCTTAAAATCAGTTCCTTGTCCAAGTATGAAAGAAATTTGATAATTATTGACCTAGGAGGAGAGTTTGAGTTAGTGTCAGGTTTCCCAAGAGCTCTGTGTCCCCTTTCAATGCCAATGAAAGTCTTTCTTTTAAATGTAAAAAGTCAGGGATCCAGCTTGATAAAAAGGAAATAATATCCTCATCTTCTGTGTTTTCAGGTAATCCGAAAATCCTGATGTTATTTCTCCTCTCCCTATTTTCCAAATTATCTACTTTATTAACGAGCCAAGTGTTTTGTTTAAGTAGCAGTTCTTTCTGTTTCCTCTTCCTTAAGTCTGCTTTCTAAGTCATTTAGAGAAACCTCTACTCCTGTTATCCTTGTCTGGTGTTGTAGCATTTCCTTAAGGGTGTCAGCCTGTTTTTGACTGCTTGTTTTAAGATTTTCCAGGTTCTCTTTAAAATCATCCATCTTCAAAGACAACTCCTGCAGGGTAGATGTCATCTGTTGTAGTTCCTTCTTTAAGGCAGCATCCTGATGAGAATTCCTTGAGTTGCTCATTATAACAAGTGAATATATCTCCAAGCTTTTTGGCAGGAAATTATTTGTAAAACTTCACCAAAGTTTCTAATTATGTAAATTAGTCCTTTATCTATAAGATTTTATACTTTGAAGAAAAAAAAAAGAATATTTTTTTCCCGTCTTATTTAACTAGTTATATGGAGCTCTAAAATACTGCTGCTTTCAGTTAGTCATTCAGGCTCCGCCCCCTTGATTGGTCTTTTTGATGGACTGTAGGATGTGATGGTCAAATTTCAGCTGATCGTCAATTGTGATTCCTAGAAGTTTTGTAATGGAGTCTGCATACATATTGGTGTTGTCTAGAGAAGAGAGACTGAAAGAAGTTTTAAGATTTTGGGAGAAAAATAAGGAGTTTGGTTTTCTTTGGGTTAAGGATTAGTTGTTGTCAGTTAGCCAATGTTCGATCATATTAAAGGAAGTCTGCATGAGAGAGTGTAGGTCAGTTCGATTGTCAGAGAGGATCATAAGGATAGAATCATCAGAGTACTGGATTAGTGAAGATGAGGTGCAGACAGAGCGAAGACTGTTAGTGAAAATATTAAAGAGAATGGGGCCAAGGATGGATCCTTGGAAGACACCAGTTTGGAAAGGTGAAAAGGGTGAGTAGGAAGTTTGCCATTTAACAGATTGTTTTCAGTTATTGAGATAGCTGGAGAACCAGAGGATAGCGGAGGTGGATAGGTTTAGTTTGGATAGTTTAGAGAGAAGTTTAGGGTGGGAGACAATGTTGAAAGCTTTAGAGAGGCTGAGGAAGACACATGATATGAGTTTATTGTTGTCCCTTGCTTCTGCTACAGACTGGGTAAAAGATAGAAGGGCTGTGGATGTGCTGTGGTGGGGTCTAAATCCATGCCCAGAGGGAGTAAGGAGCTTTTCATGAAGTAAATAGGACATAACTTGCCTATGAATGAATTTCTCGAGAATTTTTGAGAAAGGAGAGTGGATGGTGATTGGTCAGTAATTAGTTTGTTTGATGGTGTTACCCCCATTGAGGTAAAAATGTAACATTTTTAGTTCAATTTTTATAATAGAATGCTTTAATTACAGTGAAATAAACTGTAAAATGCCATCTAAGTTCACCAAAATATTCATAGTAATGAGAACATGGTATCAGATTTGTAATAACAACCAAACTGCAACATACTGGATGAAATTCGGGAAGGACTTAGACATGCAGTAACTCCATATGCCAGTCAGTTACTCCACATCAGAGTCATTATAATCATGTATATGACATTAGAAAAGGAAATACCACCAACGTGTTAGCTAGACACTGCCAACAGTTTCCATCACACACTTTCAAATTTAGGGTTTTGCAGTTGTTGCATCCTAATAGAAGAGAAGGAGACATTGTAGGTGCTCTCGAATTGAATGAATTAAAATGGATTCTAAATCTCAGGGCACATATAGAACCTGGTTTGAATTCGGCCCTCAGCATCAGACCTGCACTTTTAGGAAATAATTAGAGTTGTTTTAATATTATTATTTATTGATTATTGTACACATATATGAAGTGGTATTTATATATATTTTTTTAAATGGCCTTTCTATCACTTTTTTTAAATGACATTTTTACTTCTTTTTTTCTTCCCCTTCTCTTCCTTTCCTTCCTTTTTTCCCTCCTCCCTCCCCTTTCTCCCCCCTTCCCCCTTCCCCCTCCCCTTCTTTCTTCCCTTCCCCCTCCTTCTCCCCCCCCTTCCTTCTCTTCCTCTCATTCTTACCTTCCTTGGTTTATTTTCTTCCCATCTTTTTTCTTCCCTTCATTCTCTTTTGTCTACTTTTACCCTTTTTCAAACACATACATTGTTGTTTTTAATATTGATGATAGTATATTCATTATGTATTTATGACCATCGGTCTTTTAACATCTTATTGATGACATCGCTTTTATATTTCATTGAATTTGCATGTTGCAAATGGACTTTTTTACATGCTCATTCATATACATATATAGTCCCTTATATAGATCAATTTTTCTAGGTTGTTGTTTCAACTTGATATATTTTTATTGATACATACACTATATAATCAAATTAGTATTTAGGCTTTTGAAGACCTGTATCCAAGGCATTTATATGTGTATACATTTAATTAAATTTGGTTGTTTCTAGCACAGTTAGTAATAACTCTGATGGCCTTAAAGCATGACTACCCTTTTAAATGCGTATAAACTTGCTTAATTGTTTGATCTAATTGTTTAATTAGGGTGTACATTTTGTATATAAAGATAAGGATCTGCCTTTTGCAATGTAACCTGATGAAGCGCACTAGGAAAGTGCGTGAAAGCGCTTGTTCTCTCTTCTAAATAAATTGTTTGTTCATCCATGGTGGTTCGTGGTGGTTCCTTGTGAGTTTACAAGACATTTCTGTTCGCTATATACCTTTTGCTGGGAACCTTTGGATGGTCGTACTTGGTTTGGTGCTAATAGTGCTGCTTTTTATTTTTTACCTGGTTGACCGACACATGATGGAAATGCCTAACATTGAGCTTGATTATAATCCTGTAGGCACAAGCTGTGCCGAGGACTGGAATGGACTATTTCATCAGCAGGACAATCCTCTTTTGAACCTTGATGTTAAAGGTAATACTCTACATGTTGCTGTTTCTAATGCTGAAAATCTACAAGAATTTTATGGGGCGCTCAGGACACTGGAGAATGATCTTTACAAACTATACCGGCTTATTTGGCAGAGGAAGCATTTGGAGGCGTGTTTGCACTTTAAGGTCATTCCATGAGGTATGCATGTCCTATGCATGCCGAGTTATGGGGATGCTCACCCTGAACTCCTGTGGAGATGGCAACAGTTAAATATAGATCTTGGAAACAAATATATTCAGTTGCTTATCGACTACTTTCAACCCATTGAAGATGAACTCATCACAAAGGTGGAAGGTGAGCACAAAAACATTACACTGCTATTCAAAAGTGACTTTTGTATGACTAAGTTAAATAACATGTTGAGACAGCTTATGCTGTACAGTAATAAATTAGAGCAGATTAAGCTCAGAAAGCTCAAACGTGACTGCAATGATTTCCAATTGGGCCGCATTTTTGTGTGGCCGAGATTTAATGAAACAGTTGTTTTAGATGAGAACAATGATCAAACTGATAATGCTCAGCCCAGCACACCAAGTACGACTAGCGTACCTGATTTACCGAATAATCTCTCTGGTAACATTACCTCTACCAATGTAAATCTAGATGGGGATACTACCTTATCTGGCTCCTCACTTCCTTGTAATCAACAGTGTCTGAAAACATCAGAAATGACAGGAGCAAGACCTAAAACTAACAGCTACAATTCGAATATTACATCAGAAGTGGCGACTTCTTTAAACTTCCCTCTACCCTACAAGAATCGAGCGTTGACACGCTCAACGAGCAGAGGAAAGGGGCAAATGGAAACTGTCAGGGGAAATACGAGAGTCCAGGAGAAAAAAGAACTAAATACTCTGTTTTTCAACTTGACCTCTAGGGAGTTCACTGATGTTGAATGTTCCGTATTGAACAGGGGACTTTCTTTTATCCCTTCTAGAGGGAGTGAATTGTCTGATACTCTCATTATGCTTCGCAAATTCACAAGAAAGGTAGCACTTAAACTTTTGTATAAGGACTCTGATAACAGCGACGCTGTTTTTAATTCAATAGTGCTAAAAAGGAGAAGTACTTATACACCACATATATCAGGTCCCGTTGAATATTTTCAACGTGCTTGTGAATATGATTTCTACCACTATTACAAGGAAAAGAAACATAAGCGTCTTTTTATTAATTTGAATGCTTTACAGAAACACAGTCTTGAGTCTTTGTGTAATGATGATAGTATGGTTTTCAAACCTGCAGACAAAGGGGGGGGGGGTAGTCGCAATGGATGCTGCCTTGTACAATGACTTAATGAATGAGATGTTAAATGATGAAATAGCCTACTCTCAAATAAGTAAAACTGAAGTAGGATCCATTGTCAGAAATGTGCATGATACGATGTATGACCTATTGATGACTAGATGTGTTGACAAACGTCTTTATGATTTTCTAACTATTGAGATTCCACTGATTCCCCTTGTTAAGGGACTCCCCAAGATGCATAAAGGGGTATATCCACCACCGCTACGACCCATAGTGTCTGGGAAGCTCTGGGTCACAGAGAATGCATCTCTGTTTGTGCAGTCGAAGATAGGCCCTTTAGTTGGTACTATACCTACCATTCTGAAAAATTCCCTCAGCCTGTTGACAGATTTGAAAGATGTTTCATTACTTGAAAATTTAAGACATGATACGCTGATGGTTACGTTAGATATAAAGAGTTTATTTACTAGTATTCCTAATAAATTTGGTATTGATGCGGTTAGGAGCTGTTTGACTGAATTTAGTAACCTGGAAAATAATGACCAGTTGACAGTCTGTACTCTTTTGGATATAACATTGAATAATAATATTTTTCTGTTTCAGGACAGAATTTATAGGCAAACATGGGGGGTGGCCATGGGCACCCCCTGTGCTAACGCCTATGCTAACCTAGCAGTATATCAATGGGAAAAGATGCACATTTTCAATGATGAAAGATTTAAAAATAATGTCATCCTATACAGACGCTTTGTAGATGACATTCTTCTTTTTTGGAATGGAGATGTTGAATCACTAGATGATTTTGTAGATTTTATGGGATCAACTACTACTTTCCCAGAATTTACATATGAATATTCCAATACAGTGAATTTCCTTGATATTACCATTAGTAAGAATGATTTGAATGAAATTACAACATCTTTGTACAGGAAACCTTGTTGGAGGAATGGCATTCTCCATTTTGAGAGTATGCATCCCAGACATATATTTCCCAATGTGGTTAAAAATCAAATGTCTAGGGTAACTAGACTATGTAATAGTCCAGAAGATATCAGTTATTATATGGATTTCCAGGAAAAATGTTTCATTGACAGGGGATATCCATTTCAACTAATTACGAACCAAAGAAATAATGCTATAGGTACATCTAGGCCAGTACAAAGGAAATGGCGTTCCAGCAGCCAATCAGGAAACAATAAAGGGAAAATTCAATATGACATTAGATATACAAATGATATAAGTTATATAAGAGACATTATCTATAATAATTGGAAGTTACTTAGCATGGATAAAGATTTAGCTAGAATAGTGGGGGATAGACCAAGCTTTAGATATAGTAATTGCCTAAATCTTAAAAGGTTATTGTGTAGGGAGAAGGTGAAAATTGAACCCCTAGACATTAGGATGAAATATAGACAAGGTACCTTTCCCTGCAGGAAATGTTGTGTGTGTAAATTTATTTCCACTGTTCAAAAATTTGAACTTATAGATTTAGGTGTTGTTTTTGAACCGAAATTTTATGCTACATGTGACACGACTAATGTCATTTATTTGGCCACTTGTGAATTCTGCGGAGCCTACTACGTGGGTATGACCGCACGTAGATTTAAGGACCGCATTTATAATCATGTGTATGACATTAGAAAAGGAAATACCACCAATGTGTTAGCTAGACACTGCCAACAGTTTCCATCACACACTTTCAAATTTAGGGTTTTGCAGTTGTTGCATCCTAATAGAAGAGAAGGAGACATTGTAGGTGCTCTCGAATTGAATGAATTAAAATGGATTCTAAATCTCAGGGCACATATAGAACCTGGTTTGAATTCGGCCCTCAGCATCAGACCTGCACTTTTAGGAAATAATTAGAGTTGTTTTAATATTGTTATTTATTGATTATTGTACACATATATGAAGTGGTATTTATATATATTTTTTTAAATGGCCTTTCTATCACTTTTTTTAAATGACATTTTTACTTTTTTCTTCCCTTCTTCCTTTCCTTCCTTTTTCCCTCCTCCTCCCTCCCTCCCTTCCCTCCCCTTCTTTCTTCCCTTCCCTCCTCCCCCTTCCTTCTCTTCCTCTCCTTCTTACCTTCCTTGGTTTATTTTCTTCCCATCTTTTTTTCTTCCCTTCATTCTCTTTTGTCTACTTTTACCCTTTTTCAAACACATACATTGTTGTTTTTAATATTGATGATAGTATATTCATTATGTATTTATGACCATCGGTCTTTTAACATCTTATTGATGACATCGCTTTTATATTTCATTGAATTTGCATGTTGCAAATGGACTTTTTTACATGCTCATTCATATACATATATAGTCCCTTATATAGATCAATTTTTCTAGGTTGTTGTTTCAACTTGATATATTTTTATGGATACATACACTGTATAATCAAATTAGTATTTAGGCTTTTGAAGACCTGTATCCAAGGCATTTATATGTGTATACATTTAATTAAATTTGGTTGTTTCTAGCACAGTTAGTAATAACTCTGATGGCCTTAAAGCATGACTACCCTTTTAAATGCGTATAAACTTGCTTAATTGTTTGATCTAATTGTTTAATTAGGGTGTACATTTTGTATATAAAGATAAGGATCTGCCTTTTGCAATGTAACCTGATGAAGCGCACTAGGAAAGTGCGTGAAAGCACTTGTTCTCTCTTCTAAATAAATTGTTTGTTCATCTATGGTGGTTCGTGGTGGTTCCTTGTGAGTTTACAAGCCATTTCTTGTTTTCAGTTATTGAGATAGCTGGAGAACCAGAGGATAGCGGAGGTGGATAGGTTTAGTTTGGATAGTTTAGAGAGAAGTTTAGGGTGGGAGACGGTGTTGAAAGCTTTAGAGAGGTTGAGGAAGACACATGATATGAGTTTATTGTTGTCCCTTGCTTCTGCTACAGTCTGGGTAAAAGATAGAAGGGCTGTGGATGTGCTGTGGTGGGGTCTAAATCTGTGCCCAGAGGGAGTAAGGAACTTTTCATGAAGTAAATAGGACATAACTTGCCTATGAATGAATTTCTTGAGAATTTTTGAGAAAGGGGAGTGGATGGTGATTGGTTGGTAATAAGTTTGTTTGATGGTGTTATCCCATTGAGGTAAAAATGTAACATTTTTAGTTCAATTTTTATAAGAATGCTTTAATTACAGTGAAATAAACTGTAAAATGCCATCTAAGTTCACCAAGATATTCATAGTAATGAGAACATGGTATCAGATTTGTAATAACAACCAAACTGCAACATACTGGATGAAACTCGGGAAGGACTTGGACATGCAGTAACTCCATATGCCAGTCAGTTACTCCACATCAGAGTCTTTAAGACTAGGACTCAGTAAGCCCTTTCAATGTATGTTAATGGGGGCTACCAGAGCTATATACTTATTTCCAAATTGGGAACGGGGTTCAGTGCGCTAAACTAATTACACCATATACACAAGAAGAAATAATTGGAGAGGACCACTAAACTTAATATGCCTCTCACCAAAGTGGTAGCTCCACCTATCTGTGAGACAAATGGAGCTCATAAACAAAGACATTGGTGACCTACAGACACTAGATCCTACCCAGTTCGGCTTTGTCAAGGGCAGATCCTGCCTTTTGAACCTGGTTGACTTCTTCGAAACAGTCACCAAAGCCATAGATGAAGGGAAGGTAGCCCACACAGCCTATCTGGACCTTGCAAAGGCATTTGACACAATACCCCACTTGGGCATCATAGATAAGCTATCCAGCTTAAATATAAACCCCTATGTTACAAGATGGGTCGCAAACTGGCTCAAAGACAGAACCCACAATGTGAGAGTTGCTGGAGCCATGTCAGACTCAAAACCAGTCACAAGTGGCATCCCACAGGGTTTTGTCCTGGGACCACTCTTGTTCGGTATATACTTTTCCGAGGTACAGGAAAACGTGGGAGGACTATGGCTCACCAAGTTCGCAGACGACTGCAAACTGGGTGCCATAATCAACTCTCCAGCTGACACAAACATCCTTCAAAAAGGTCTCACAGAGACAGATAACTGGTGCCAGCACCATGGTCTAAAGCTAAATGCCAAAAAATGTATAGTCATACCCTTTGGCAAAAACAATGTGCCCACAAATTACCACATAGGCGGAAACCCATTAAGTACAGAGAAAGTTATTAGGGACCTGGGGACCCAAGTTGATAGCAATCTCTCCTTGGAAAACCACATTGCCAAAGTGGTTAGAAAGACCATCTACATAGCCCACCTCATCACGAAGGGTTTCCCATCTAGATCAAGAGAGATAATCGTGCCCCTTTATTCATCCCTCATCAGGCCCATCATAGAATACAATGCCCCTTTTGGGATGTACCTTACCCGACACCTGCAGCAATTAGAAAGACCCCAAAAGTATCTCACCAAGAGGATCAAGGGTCTCAAATAGATGCCATATGCTGCTCGGTTAAAAAAACTCCAGCTCTACTCAGTTGCATACCGCCTACTTTGAGGCAATCTATGCCTGACATACAAAGCTATGTCAAATCCAGAATTAATGGACATGCTCTACCTCAGTAAATCTAAATCCCTTAGAGCCACATGCTCGAGGGACTTGAACCTCAGCACAGAAATAAATAGAACTTGCTGGAGGGACAGGTTCATAACCCAGAGGCTCCCTTCGCTCTGGAATAGAATTCCAGTTCATGTGAGGCAGAGCACCTCACTGAATCTCTTCAAGAAGAATCTCGATAGGTGGATGGGGGATCGTAGGTTTTTCCCAGGGATTACTCCCGTGTCACTATTAGACAGAGGCACAGTAAAGTAAACCTTAAAGGGCACAGTATACTCAAATCAAGGGGTAGCGTAAGCCATACAGAATCGGGCTAGGCTTATAATTGCCTCAGGGCAGATAGCCTAGTATGAACCTATGAACCTATGAACCTATAAGTGTCTGCAGGCAGTTCCTGAGTGAAAAGCTATGTTCCTTGCAGTACTACATTTCACAAATAGTTTGTTACTGCAGATTTTGAGAATATGTGAATCCTGAGACAGCACATAGATGGTTTCTTGTACTTTGAGTTGTTCTCTGAAATCCTGTGGGGACAGCTCATAATGTCCTGTATCTTAAAACTGGATTTGCTTTCCTGGAAGAATACTGGCCCCATCTGTCCATTCCTCATTCTGGACAGGGGGGATGCAGGCTGTTAGTTGATTAGTTGGTTACAGGACCACTTTGCTTCTGGATAAAAGTTTTGTGGCTTATAACGCTGTTAAACAGGCTTCAGTCCCACATGTGTTTAAACTGGCAGTACTATGGGTTAGCTTACCCCCCCCCATGTATTACAAAAATACGTTATGATCAGGTCACTGACCATAACTCTGGTTTGTTAGGTATTTTTTATATGAATTCTAGAAGGCTTCTCTCTCAACCTTTACTGTCATGATGAATGCATTAGAATCTGTTTCTTGAACAGATAACTAACTGTGTGACATCAGGAATCTGGTCATTTCCTGCATGTTATGGCTAAATTGTTACATACAATCCTGGCCATAACAAGGTTATTTTTCTGTCATTTTTATAGCATGATCCCCGTATCCCATGTGGTATGTACTTGTAGACATTGTGTGTACTAACAATGCTCCTAAATGGGCAGATAGATAAACCAGTAATATAGTCCAGTAAATGGTGACCCAGTCTCGGTCTTAAAGACTCTGATGTGGAGTAACTGACTGGCATGTAGACTTACTCCACGTCCATGTCCTTCGGAGTTCTGTAAGACAACCAGTTAGCTATCCACTGCCACTCAGGAAATAAAAATCAGGCAAACAAACACCCTAATACTGGGTGATTTCAACTACCCTGCCATTAACTGGTAAAACTACTCAGGTACCAACTCCTTTTCCCAACGGTTCTTGGAATTCATAAATTTCAATGCCCTGGATTAAAAAAATCCATTGTTCCACCAGGGGATCCAATATCCCAGACCTGATCATTACTAACATGGGAGATAGATGCTCCACACCAGTGATCACCCCTCATTGGTCAGGTTTGACCATAAGCAAATCACCCTTGACATCCACATCCCACCCCCACCCCCAGTAAGGAAACCTCCTTAAAAAACTTCTCAAAAGACAACTTCATGCTATTGAAGTCAAAAGTGACAAACTTCATGACACACATGCAGACGGGATCTGAAAGTTCGACTGCAGAATCCTACATTAAGGCACTGTACGAGCACATCTACTCATGCATGAATCGTGCAATCCCAAATAGAACCAAAATGCTCTCCTCCAAAAAAATTAAGCCAATCTGGTAGTCCTCTGCTATAAACAAACTATACAACAGAAGGAAGAAACTGTTGCAGAAAAGAAGAAAATCCCAGGATGCAAAAAACTCCCTCACCAGCCTCAGTAAGAAGCTGAGATCCCTCATAAAATCCTCAAAACTAGTTACAAAAATAAAATTGCCAAAGATTCCATAGACAACCACAAGGCATTCTATAGTTATGTCAAGAATCTAAATGGTAATGCTTAGATCTGCTCTGAGCTTCAACAGAATGGCATTAAATATACTGATCCCAAGGATATTGCCAATATCTTGGCAGATCGATTTAGTGCCAACTTCACACCCTCTCACCCCCTAAAGGGCGCATCTCAATACCCAAAATTGCCAAATTCCAGTAATCATGGCCACACAGGTAGAAACTACACTCTCCAAAGCTAAGAATACAGCATCCATTGGACCAGATGACATCCCAGGCTGTATACTACATGAACTACAAAATGAACTAGCACCTCACCTAAGTGTCATGTTTAATCATAGCCTCACCTCAGGCTTCATGTCCACTGAGTGGCATGCAGCTACAGTCACCCCACTCCACAAGGGGGGATCCAACTTGGATCCCAGGAACTACTGTCCCATCAGTCTGACGAGCCTGATCTGCAAGGGCATGGTACGCATTATCATGGAACTTATAAACAAAGACATTGGCAACCTTCAACCACTGGACCCCACCCAGTTTGGGTTTGTGAAGGGCCAATCTTGTCTCCTGAACCTGATTGATTTCTTCGTATCAGTCTCCAGAGCTGTGGATGAGGGTAAGGTGGTCCACACAGAATATCTGGACCTTGCCATGGCTTTCAACACTATCCCCGACTCTGGAATCAGAAAAACTTACTAAGCTGGGTATAAATCCCTACATCACTCAATGGGTTGCCAACTGGCTTACTGACAGAACTCAGACTGTAAAAGTAGCTGACTCCAAATCCACATCCAGGAAAGTGACAAGTGGAGTACCTCAGGGTTCAGTCCTAGGACCACTCTTGTTTGGCATCTACTTCTCTGAAGTACAGGCCAACACTAAGGGACTCTGGCTAACAAAGTTCATAGATGACTGCAAACTGGGAGCCATTATTGAATCCCCAAATGATGTGGATATTCTGCAAAAGGGCCTTACAGAAACAGATGCCTGGTGCCAGAGGCATGGGCTCAAGCTTAATGCCAAGAAAAGTATAGTTATCCCCTTTGGAAAAAACATGTACCCGTGAATTACCACATAGGTGGCAGTACACTAAACATCGAAAGTGTGATGAGAGACTTAGGGACACAGGTGGACAGTGGTCTCACTTTCAATACCACATCACCACAACAGTCAGGAAATCCTTCTATGTGGCACACCTCATCATTAAGGGCTTTTCATCCAGAAAAAAGGAGGTCATTGTCCCACTGTAGTCATCCCTCATTAGACCCATTATAGAGTATAATGCCCCATTTTGTATGTACCTCACAAGACATCTGCAACAGCTGGAAAGGCCACAGAAATACCTCACTAAAAGAATCACAGGCCTAAAGCAGATGCCATATGCTGACCGTCTAAAAAAAATCCAGCTATACTCTGTGGCATATCATCTACTCAGAGGCAATCTCTGCTTAACATACAAGGCCATGTCAAACCCTGAGCTGTTGGACATGCTCCACTTAAAGAAATCCCAATCTCTCAGAGCCACACACTCCAGGGATCTAAACCTTGTCATCACAATAAACAAAACATGCTGGAGGGATAGGTTCCTGACCCAGAGACTCCCCATACTCTGGAATGGACTGCCCATACATGTCAAGCAGAGCGCCTCCTTGGCCCTTTTCAAAAGGAACCTTGATGATTGGATGGGAGATAGGAAACTCACCCTGGGGATCATGTCAGTCCCCCTGCTTGACAGGGGTCCAGAGAAGTAAATATTGTGGGAAGAAATATCAAGGGAATTGTTATGGCTAGGCTTGTATAAGCCCTAGGGCCGATAGCCTAGTACCAACCTATGAACCTATGAACCTATAAAAGTGTGACATAGTTAAGTGACTATCATCATTTAAAGCTGTTGGTTACCTCTGTAGCAAAAATACCATATAAATCTACAGCAAGTTTTACTCAACACACAATTATAGCTTTACCACAGGCTCCACAATCCCAGCCACCCCCTTTAATTACTATGGAACAAATTCTCTCAGCTCTCTCAAAAGCTAAGAATACTTCTTCCACAGGTTCTGATAGTATACCAGGTTACCTGCTTATTAGTGCCAAATATGACCGATCTGAATCACTACATAATCTCTTTATTCTAAGTTTCTCCACTTGTTACATTCCTGAAGTAAGGAAAATAGCCATTGTAATGCCATTCCACAAGCCCTGTTAGTTTCACCGACGTATGTAAAGCTATGGACTATACTATCTCAGATCTCATTAATTTGGACATTGAAAATCTGTTAACCATTAGCCCTCACTAGTTTGGCAATGGCAAAGGTAGGTCCTGCCTCTAACTTCATTAATGTCTTTTAAAATTAACTGAAGCAATGGAAAACTGTTGTGAACTCCATACAGCATACCTGGAGCCAGCCAAGTCCTTTGACACTTTTCCTCTTGAAGGCATCATTGATAGACTTGTGAATTTGTAAAGAAATCCTTATGTTTGGCAGTGGACAACTAACTGGTTGTCTTACAGAACTCATGGCAAGAGTCACAGTTGCCACTTCTGAAAACAAAACCGTTACCAGTGGTGTGCCACAGGCCTCATTCTTGGGCCATTTTCAGACCTTTAGGCCAGCACTCTTGGACTGTGGTTAACAATGGTTGTAAATTTGGTATTACTATTCCATCTTCCACTGTCTTACAACTGCTCCAACATGGGTTACATCATGTTAGTAACTGGTCCAAGGACAATACCCTCAAATTAAATGTGAAAAATGCAGCAGAGTTCATTTTGGTTAACAAAACATTTTCACATGCCATATAGGTGATACACCCCTCCAATCAGATACTGTCATAAGAAATCTAAGCACTCTATTTAATAATGTCTTGCCTTTTGATAATCATCTCTCCACAGGTGTTCAGAAAGCCATCTGTTGAGCTCATCTAATTTCCAAAGCATCTTCCCTAGATCCAAAGAAGTCTTAACTGTCCTTTAATCAAATCTCATCTGACCCATTACTGAATATAATGCACTTTTGGGATGTATGTTTCTAAACATATGACTCAACTTGAGACCTCAGAGATTCCTTACTAAAAAGGTCAGTGACCTCAACAATGTTAGTTGCCAGGAGGGCAAGCCATCTCTCTTTATTCAGTCTCTTATAGACTCCTCCACTGAGATCTGTGTCTAGTCTTTCGAGCAATGAAAGGTCCAACTCTATTTGTCCTTCTGTTCCTTCACAGAACAGATGGTATGTCAAATACCCATTTAAAATGAACTAACCTTCAACAGATAAATAAGACACTTTGGTCTGGTAGATGCATATTTCTTTGTATTTCTGACTTCTGGAACAAACCTCTACTATATGTTAAGTGGAGTAGCATGCTTATCATCTTCAAATTAAACCTTGATAATTTGATGGGCGGACTTCAGTTTCCCCCAGTCTATCTGGTTTTGCCCTCCTTGAGACTTGGGGGGGGGCTTTTGAATTTTTTTTTTGGCTATGCTTATAATGGTTTGCAGACTGATTGCCTAGTACTTACATTGCATATGAATCTACAAACACCAGGAGTTCTAAGAGAGTTCATGACTGTAAAACACTTTGCACTCCTATACTTTTTTTCTGTAACTGCATATTTGGATATCTGAAGGTCAATGTGCTGCAAAGAATTATGATCAGGTTTTCCATGTTAACTACTTGTTGTATATTCTCAATATGGAAGAGAAGGATGACCTCTTGACCTCTGTTTCACTCTACTATTGTGGTGAATTTCTTGTTATCCATGTCTCAAACACATAACAAATTGGTTATCATCAGAGGCCCAGTCACAGCACATTATCTGCACAATGGCAAATATAAATTGCATAATAAATATGCATCTAGTAGTTTTTTACAAGATCAGAACTAATACAATTTTGTTTTATCTATACATTTAATGCATGGTGTCATTTATGTCAGGAATACACACATAGTTTACTCAAAATTATTCTAACACAGAGTTCAAAACTAGTAACCATTCACTTGCCTTTGCAACTTTAAATACATCTAAATGCAGTCAGTAGTTGTTTACATAAATAACTCGGCCTCCAAATATCTTTCTGCCAAGATGATACATACAACTAAAGAGAAACGTTTGGCAATAGTACCACTAAAAGGGAGGTGAGCACACAAAAAATTATCAGCAAAGTAATAAAGAAACTCTCTTAGATGTGCATGTCCAATGGAGAAGCAGGTCAAAATTGTGGTTATCCCTTAGCCAATTAAGAACCATTTAATTTAAACTCCCTAGAGATAAAGATCTAATTTTAAAATATTAGATCTGTTTTAGGGCTATGATCATAACTTGCCTCATCTCTTTCATGTTCCACATTGCCAAGGATGGGGTTATTTCATAGAAAAAGACATAGAATAATACAAAAACAGTTTGAGTCTTGCAAGTCAGAGAGTAAAAATATAGGTTTCTTGGAATAATAGCCTGGATATAAAGATGGCTTTGGAACAAATGTTCTAGATTTTAATGAAAATTGCATTGACTATGTATTTCTATACTCACTGACTAAAAAGATTTTGCCTTTCATGATAGGACTTTGATTAACAGTATTAGATGTGGTACTCCAGGAGCAGGATTTTAGGGAGTACCTTCTGATCTACCCGCTGTGTCATCAAACAATAAATTTTGTGTAACTTTCTCAGCACATGATTCTCTTGCCTGTTTCTCTAATCATGACATTCCCATTTATTGAGTTTTTTTTTTATCTCTGTGTATGTCTGTTTATTTCTCTGTCCGTTACTATGCTGTATTTGTTTGTTTTGTTTTATTTATAGGCTGGCAAAAAGAGTCACTGTATCCACTTCAGTGTGCAGACCATGAATATTATAGTAGGTAAAGGCTAGCTAAGCTCTTCAAGGCATTACAATTCATGTCAATTTTATGATTAAAACATTTAAAAATGAATGTCTGGAAGTTATCATAGAGGACTAAAGATCTCATGTGATAATTAGATGCTTCCTATCCAAGGGTATAGGGTTTGAAGTTTCCCACCTTCACTGACATACTTTGTGACCTTGAGTAAGTCACTCAGGCAGTGCTCTGAGACAATTAGGAATTTGGGTTATGCTTCTTAGGGTGGCGCAGTGGGATAGCAATTAGTGTTGCTGCTTCACAGCAAGAGGTTCTCTGGTTCAATTCTTGACTGGGGTGCCTTCTGTGCAGAGTTTGCATGTTCTCCCTAAATTTGTGTGGGTTTCTTCCAGGTGCTTTGAATTCCTCCCCAATTCCAAAGACATGTGTCTGCAGCATTTCTCCCTGGGCCTCCACTAAAAATGGGCTTTGTCCCAATCAGACTTTCCTGATAAACAAATGTTAAATAAATAATGGTCTACGAGACTGCATGCCTAATAACAACCTATAATTCAGGAATAAATAAGAAAGATGTAAAAGATTTTCTGGCTGTATTAATTATTTATTTGTTTGCATTTGTTTACCGGGATGGTCCACTAGGCCATAGTGAGCCCATTTTCAATGGAGGTCTGGAGAGAAAAGCTCCACACTAAATAGACAATACATGCAATACACAATAAAACAATGCAATAGATCAATGTGATTAGTACATACAATGCAAGAGTTGCAGTTGACAAATAGAATAAGAAAGATAAAAATCAATAGCAATGCTAACGTGGTTTGCACAATTTGAATATCAAAAGTTAGGATATAATAAGTTAGGATAATTAAGTTACTCATGTTCTTGCTATATAGCCAGAATAATTAACACTTGTAAAGTCATAAACTGAAATATAGGTGAACAAATATAGCAGATAGAGCCATCGTTGTTAAGTGTTTTGAGACTAATAACATAGTAGTAATTAGAGAAGGTGTGGGGTAGTATTAAAAGAGGGAGTGATGTTTTGGAAAGTGCAGTATTGGCACATGTGCACTGCCATAAAGACATAAGGTATTGTTTCAGGGATTTTTTAAAGAGAGCTGCATTGCTGGGAGTCCTGATTGATGGTAGGAGAGGGTTACAAAGTTTTGCAATAGCAAAGAAATGCAACATCTGACCAGCTGAAGGATTTGGTGTTTCTACATTCAGGAGAAGTTGATTTTTGGATCGGGTATGCCTATTTTGATGATACTGAGTAAGTAGAGAAGAAAGGGCAGGACAGTTTGATGCCTTCAATATAAATTTGTGTGCAGCAGTTAATTGTATATATGTAAGTTAATGTGGGCGTTCTAGCTAATTTAATACGAATAATGAGGTAAATGGTGAGATAAATATTTTGAATTGGTTACAAATTTAGCAATTTTATTGTAGGACAAGTCACGTTTGGATTTCAGAGAGGACTGGATATCGATAAGGAGAGAGGTGAGGACAAGTCAAGTTTGGATTTCAGAGAGGACTGGTTATCGATAAGGAGAGAGGTACAATACACAAGAGAATGGGAGCAGAAAGGAAGAAGCTAAAAATAGTTTTACTGAGTGGCTGAGGAAGTGTTTGTGTCTATAGAGGATGCCTAGCTTTTGATATGTTTTCTCAATATTGCTGTGAACATGCAGGTCAAATGTCAGGTTTTCATCTATGATTACACCTAGTAGCTATTTTCAGCCTGAGCAGTGAATTTATCCTTGATTACGGAAGTGTTTTTTTTTTTTTTGGGGGGGGGGTTTAAATGCACAAGTATACTTTTGTTGGAGTTTACGGCAAGATGATTATTAGTCATCCATGTTTCAGTAAAAGTGAGGTTACTTTGGGGGAGTTGCTGTAGTTCTGTTATGTAATTCGCAGTACAAATGATGATTGAGTCATCTGCATATTGGATGACAGTACCTTGACTAACAGTGGTATGGAAATTGTTGATAAAAATGCTGAACAAAAGAGGCCCTAGTATGGATCCTTGGGGAACACCTGTGGTTGTGTTAATGAACAGAGAGAAAGAATGTTGCCACCTCGTTGATTGCTGTCTATTTGTAAAATAGTTTGAGAACCAGTCTAGGGTTGGGGGTGAGATGCATATCTTAGAGAGTGTAATGAGAAAAAGAGGGTGGGAGGCCATATCGAAGGCCTTAGAAAAGTCAAGAAAGAGTGAAGAAATACTTTTTCTAGCATCTCGGACATTGTTAACTGTGCCCATGAAGGATATACGAGCTGTAGTACTACTGTGACCTGGCCTAAAACCATGCTGAGTGAGAAAATGGATTTAATTATGAAGCAAATAGTGAAGAAGTTGAGTGTGAATGCATTTTTCCAGATCCAGAAAGTGGATTAATTTTATTTAAGTAGAAGGACTATTGTATTAGTGTAAACATTCTCGAGGAGGGTAAATATAATAGGAGTTAAGAGAGTGATAAAAAGTAAATATAATAGGAGTTAAGAGAGTGACGAAAAGTAAATATAATAGGAGTTAAGAGAGTGATAAAAAGTAAATATAATGGGAGTTAAGAGAGTGATAAAAAGTAAATATAATAGGAGTTAAGAGAGTGATAAAAAGTAAATATAATAGGAGTTAAGAGAGTGATAAAAAGTAAATATAATAGGAGTTAAGAGAGTGACGAAAAGTAAATATAATAAGAGTTAAGAGAGTGATA
Source organism: Protopterus annectens (assembly GCF_019279795.1). NCBI lineage: Eukaryota > Metazoa > Chordata > Ceratodontiformes > Protopteridae > Protopterus > Protopterus annectens. The sequence goes on along the minus strand of NC_056729.1, from coordinate 1,766,903,831 downwards.
AAAAGTAAATATAATAGGAGTTAAGAGAGTGATAAAAAGTAAATATAATAGGAGTTAAGAGAGTGACGAAAAGTAAATATAATAGGAGTTAAGAAAGTGATAAAAAGTAAATATAATGAGTTAAGAGAGTGATAAAAAGTAAATATAATAGGAGTTAAGAGAGTGACGAAAAGTAAATATAAGGGTCTATATTATATCCTCAAATGCTTAAAAAAACGAATGCTGATTGATCAAACTTATTTTCGCGAAAGTGCAAAATATCGAAGCAGCAGAAACTCACCTTTTTTCCTAGGGAAAGAATTCGGTTGTCAGTTTCTGTTGCTTCAGTATTTTCAGTGTTATGGTGGAAAGTTACCGGTCAGATTCAGGTAAGTGTGCGATTGTGTGGATGTGAGTGTTAGGGTGATTTAGGTGAGTTAGGGTTAGGGCTCAGGTTAGGTGTGTGTGCAATTGAGTGGACATGAGGGTTAGGGCGGATTTAAGTGAGTTAGGGTTAGGGAGCGGGTGAGGTGAGTGTGCGATAGTGACGGACCTTAGGGTTAGGGTTTGGGTTAAGGTAAATGGGTAGTTAGTGGTGTGTGCATAGTTTAGTGTAGGGTTAGGTATCAGATTTTAGGTGTATGTGTATGGATTTCTGTTTGTTTGGTGTGCTTGTGTTGTGTGTATGTGTTTTGGATCAGCGATTTTTTTCACTGGGAAAAAAATCGCTGATCTGACAGTTCGAGATTGTAAGCTTTCGCTTACATTAGGTCGATCAATCAGCGTTCACTTTTTTAAGCATTCCCAAATATAATGGGAGTTAAGAGAGTGATAAAAAGTAAATATAACAGGAGTTAAGAGAGTGATAAAAAGTAAATATAATGGGAGTTAAGAAAGTGATAAAAAGTAAACATAATAGGAGTTAAAAGAGTGATAAAAAGTAAGCGAGCCAGTAAAAGCAGATGCATGGACAAGGTTAATTCTAAGAAAGACATAAAGTTAGACTGTGTAAAGAGGTAAGGTATTAGCATTTTTTAATTGGTATGGATTACAGTGGCTTGTTTTGTATGTGGGAGTGAACACCATACTCTATAGGTTCACAGGCAGTTAGTAGGCTAACAAGTCTAAATGTCTGTTTTAAGCCAGGCTTTTCTTCCCAAATGTATTTGACAAGTTTTCATACCAGTTATTTTCTTGTGGGTATAGTTTGGGCATGGGTGATTGAGGTTTCCTCTTATACAGACATGGGTGGCAGGCCAGGGGTAAGTTCATGATTCTTTATTCACTGATCCAAGCTGTGCTTGAATAAATGCAGTGAGAAACTGTGCTTCATGTAGATGGGAAGCCTGCCCAAGCTAAAGGGCAGTCTCTGAGGCATGTAACTGTCCCTCCAATATGTTTTATTTAACTTGAAGACAAACTTTAGGGACTTAGATCAAGTCTTCTAATGCAATTTGTTTTGTGGATGTGCAATAGGTCCCTAAAGGTTGAATCAGAGAATATTTTGAAGGCCCAGGCATAGATCACCTCTCAGCAGTCTATAGGAGATAGGGTACTAGGATAAGGCTTTGAGGCTGTCCACATAGGACATATTATCTACATGATGTATTCTTTTTGTGAGGAACCTCTGTGGATGCTTCAGTTGATTTTGCCTCAGGAAATTGTAAGAAATCCACTGATCCAGCTATATGCATCAGGCAGTTGGGATCTGTTGTGTGAAATGGAGATTTATTAAGTGTGAAACATGTCCATGCTGCCCGCTGACCCTGTCCACCAACTGTTTAACCTAAACTTAGCTACATGTTTTGTCCCTGAATAGTAGTTCACTGCAGTGTCAATGCCCCTATATATGGGAGGCCATGCTACTTACCCTGGGAATTAATAGACACATCCAGCTGACCAGACCCTTTTACAAACCTATGGAATGTATTATAACTGACCTCTTAAACTATGACATCAAAAGCCTTGTTAGACACGACACTCATCAGTTTAGCTTTGTCAAGAAAAAATCCTGCTAATTAAATGTAATTAACTTCTTTGAGGTGGTCACACAGGCAGTTGACCGTGACCATTCTGAGCACACAGTGCATGTAGACCTGACCAAGCTATTCAACATCACATCCCATGATGGCATCAGAGGAAAGCTAAATAATTTACACTTAGATTCCTGTGTTGTAAAATGGATAGCAAACTGGCTCAAAAACAGAACCCATACAGTACAAGTTGCAGGCACCTCATCAGAAAGTATGAAGATAACTACTGGTGTCCTTTAGGGTTTAGTACTGGGGGGACCCTTCCTTTTTCTGCCTTAACTTTTCTGTTCACCAGGCAGGGAGGCAGGACCTCTGGTTTACTCAGCTGGCAGATGATTGCAAACTGGGAGTCATTGTTAAGTTCCTCTGTAATTCCCACCCTCCCAGGCAGAATTCTCCCTTGTAAACTCTTGGTATACTGAAAAAAAGACTAAATAAAACAAATAAAGTACCAGGAGTACTTCTTAAGTAAGGTAGCCACACAAATTTGTTCCAACAGTTACAAGAAAGCCTGTATGAGCACTTTTGTTCCTTTAATTCATTACATCCAAAACGGAACTTCATCAGATACAACATAAAACATCATATCCCCTCATTTAAATACTTTTACAACACTTCTCATGTGGTCTAGCACTATTTTTTAAAAAAATCACATGAATGAAATCATTAATATGTCACTGAACAGACTCGGGGAGTAGCAATGGGAGCAACAGCTACCCCCGTCTTTGCTAATGTAGTTTTATGGTATTGGGAGACAAAATCTGTCTTGGAATCAAGATTTAAAGATAAAATCTATAGCTATTATAGATTTTTGGATGACATCCTGATATTGTGGACAGGGGGAGAGGATGAGGCAGATGAATTTCTTGAATATATCAACAGTACTACAAATTTCTTAACTTTTACAAGTACTAAAGATAAGGAAATGGGCAATTATTTGGATGTGCATTTATATAAGGATTCAAGCAGTAAGAGTTATGAATCATCAATTTGCAGGAAACCTACTTACTCAAATAGTTTGTTACATTTTAATAGTGAACATCCTTTTTGGCAAAAGAGAAACTTTATTAAAGGGCAAACGATTAGGGTATCCAGATTAACCAGCGAACATAATCAATTTGTGGAGGAAATCAAAATTTTGAAAGAGACGTTATTGGCCTAGGGATACCCTGAGGTATTAGCTGAAGGACAGGAATGATATGTGATGGAAAGAAGGATGGATATGTATCCTCCCTTGTTTAAAAACCTGAATGTAACATTAGGTGGATCAGATGCATCTGTGGGTTCATTCAGTTACATGTTAACATTTGATGAACACTCCTCAGAAATTAGTAGAATACTAGAGAAGAACTGGAATGGAGTGTTTGGGGCTTTTGGCCTAATTGAAAAGTTAGGCCCTAGTCCTAAGATAGTGTTTAGAAGGGGTAATAATATGAAGGCCCTTTTTGAACAGAATCAAAATAAGGGGGACAGGATTACGATGGGGAAATTGAGTGCTTGTGGATGTTGTAGGGAATGTAGATTTATGTTTGAAACAAGAAACTTGATTATTGAAGGATATGATAGGGTTATCAGTATTAATGGTAACGACAATTGTAAGATGAAGGGAGTTGTTTATGTAGCCCTATGTCAATCTTGCAGGGCTTACTACATTGGTAAAACTGAAAATGAGTTGAGGAAGAGAGTTTACCAACACAATTATGCCATTAAAAAACAGGACAAAACAAATGCATTGTATAAACATAGTGTATGTAGGGATTTTAAGAAATTTAGGTTTTGTGTGTTGGAGAAGGTCAGAAAACAAGAAAAAGGAGGCAACTGGTCTAATTTTTTGGAATATAGGGAGACCTTTTGGCAAGTGTTACTGAATGCAACCATGAAACCAGGTTTAAACAATAGAATATCTATTAATAGTGTGCTCAACATGAGAGTAGAAAAAATATAAATATGAGTTTAATTTATAAATAAGCATGGTAAGGGGTAGGCCTCTTGTTACTATACAAAGTTCAACAATAGTATTTTAATTATATAGGAGTAGTATAGATTATTAGTTAATAATGGAGTTTTAACATACTAAATTAACAAATAAATAGATTAATAGGTATAGTAGTGGGATTTGCACATTTTAGTACATGTAATGCAGGTTTGAAGTTCCAAGTGGAAGGTCTTTTTGTTATAATTATGTGTATAAATGTTTTTATTAAGTGACATATTAATGATTTTATTCATGTGATTTTTTTTTTTTTTAAAATGGTGCTAGACCACATGAGAAGTGTTGTAAATGTATTTAAATGAGGGGATATGATGTTTTATGTTGTATCTGATGAAGTTCCGTTTTGGATGTAATGAATTAAAGGAACAAAAGCACTCATACAGGCTTTCTTGTAACTGTTGGAACAAATTTGTGTGGCTACCTTACTTAAGAAGTACTCCTGGTACTTTATTTGTTTTATTATTGGACTTATTTCCTGGTGTTATTTGTTTGAAAAAAAGACTAAAGTGAAATGCTGAAAAATGCAGTATCATCATATTTGGTAGACAACCCTACCTTCAGTGTACTGTATTGTCAATGCAACCTAATAAAATGAAAACATGGTTAGGGACCTTGGAACTTAGGTTGATAACTTCTTATCTTTTGATCATCATGTGACAATAGCAGTTTGAAAAAATTCTTCTGCTTAACATAACCAATAACCAAGGGACTGTCATCCAGGACTAATAATGCCAGTATTCCCTTAAATTTACCATTGATTAGGTCAGTTACTGATTATTATACTCCCTTCAGGATGTAATTCACCAGACATATCAACTAGAAAGACCACATAGGCTCCATATCCAAAAGATCACAGGCCTAAAGACCCAAAGTTACCAGGAGAGGCTCAAAGAATTGTCCCTTTATTCAGTATCTTACAGACTTTTCATTGGGGACCTATGCCTAACTTACAGTGTCCTTGAAGACCCAGTTGTCCTTGATCTCCTGTATCTCTGCAACTCTGATACCTTCACTAACACCTGAATCAGGTAATTAATAATTCACCAACAGGTAAACAAAAACAAGATAGAGATACAAGTTTGTCACATAGCACCCCCATACGCACACATGACACACATCTGGAAAACAAACTTTCCACAGAGGTTAGGAAGTGCAATTCACTATGCAGCTTGGATGATTGGCTTGGTCCCCACAAATTTGCACCAGGAATGACTGACCTAGCCCTCATAAAGAAAGGGGATATGGTTTGAGGGGGGTACTGGCAAAATGTATATGGTCCTAAGATTAAATTGCCTTGGAATACCTATTAATGTAAATATGGCTTCAAGGCACTGAGTAGAAGAAACACTGGTCTTTCTTCTAGATTCATAGACTAGTCATCTTAAACACAAAATGTATGCAGCTTACCCCCATGATAAATAATCACTTTTGTTTGTTGAAGTGAAGCATTAATTATGGTGTGTCATCTAATGACTGATGTCATGACAGAGGGGGGTTGTTCTTACATCTGCTGTTTGATTAATATCTTGACATAAGTCATTAATTTACTATAATTCATGATATTTATTGAGGTTTAAGCTTCTGTCAGTTCAGCTCAGTCTGTAAAATTCTCTTTCTCAGAATGAAATGATGTAATTAGAAAAAATGGGGCTTGTTTTTAGAGTTGACAGTGGAAATGGGTTTGGAATAACTGCTGAAATTACCCATTCAACAAAATGTAGCAAATAAATATTGTATAAATACAACTTTTAGCTGACAATAAAACAACTGAAGTGCTTCTAGTGACACTTGAAGAGGTATAAAGGGACTATGTCTGCCTAAGATGGGACATAGCCATTTCAGCAAAAAGTTATTTTACTGAGTGCGTTTGTGTTACCTGACCACTGTATGATGCTGGGTCTAGGACTATTCACTGAAAGCACATTTCACTAAAAGCTGAATTCACTGAAAACACAATTCACTGAAACACATTTCACTGAAAGTTATATATGGAGTCAATGCCTCATTGGTCCGATCCGACAATAAGCTAATTACCCTAGATATCCACATCCTACCCCACCCCCCATTAAGGAAACCATGGTAAAAAATTTCTCCAAAGCCAACTTCATGCTCCTTAAGACAGAAGTGGTGAACTTCATGACACCCATGCAGATGGACAGTACAGTTATGACTATTGAATCCTACACAATTACACTTTATAAACACTTACATGAGTGCATGGATCGTGCTATCCCAAACAGAACCAAGATGCTATTCTCCAAAAAAAGGAAGCCAATCTGGTGGTCCCCTGCCAAAAACAAACTGTACAACAGAAGGAAGAAACTCTTGCAAAAGAGAGTAAAATCCCATGAGTGGAGGAGCTCCCTGGTCAGCCTCAGTAAGAAGCTGCAATCCCTGATAAAATCCTTCAAAGCTAGTAATGAAAACAAAATCACCACTAATTCTAAGGACAACCACAAAGCATTCTATAGCTGTGTCAAGAATCTCAATGGCAACACTCAGATCTGCTCTGAGTTACAGCACAATGACACTAAATATACAGACCCAACTGATATTGCTAACATCCAGGCAGAAAGGTTCAGTGCTAACTTTACCCCCCTCTCACCCCCTAAAGAGCCCATCTCTATACCGGAAGAATGCAAAGTTCCTGTAATCACGGCTGCACAGGTAAAAACCACACTCTCCAAAGCCAATAACATAGCATCCATGGGACCAGACAACATCCCAGGCTGTTTTCTACATGAACTACAGAACGAACTGGCACCCCACCTAAGTACCATGTTCAGTCATAGTCTCACCTCAGGCTTTGTGCCTGCTGAATGGCGCACAGCAACGGTTATCCCACTCCACAAGGGGGGAGCCACCACAAACCCTGGGAACTACTGCCCCATTAGCCTGACAAGCCTGGTCTGCAAGGCCATGGAATTTATCATCATGGAACTTATAAACAAAGACATTGGTAATCTCCAAACTCTGGACCACACCCAGTTCGGGTTTGTAAAAGGCAGATCATGTCTCCTAAACCTAATAAACTTCTCTGAAACAGTCACCAAAGCTGTAGACAAGGCTAAGGTGGTTCACACAGCCTGTCTAGATCTTGCCAAGGGTTTCAACACCATCCCCCACTCTAGAATTATAGATTAAACTCACTAAACTAGGCATAAATCCCTATGGCACAAGATGGGTTGCCAACTGGCTCACTGACAAAACCCACACTGTGAAAGTAGTAGACTCCAAATAAATCCGACTTCAGACCATTGACAAGTGGAGTACCACAGGGTTCAGTCCTGGGTCCTCTCCTGTTTGGTATCTACTTCTCTGTAGTACAGGCTAACACAGAAGGTCTTTGCCTAACAAAGTTCGCAGATGACTACAAACTAGAAGCCATAATCGAAATTCCTAGTGATGTGGACATCCTACAAAAAGGCCTCACCGAGACAGATGCCTGGTGTCAAAGCCATGGCCTCAAGCTCAATGCCAAAAAGTGCATTGTCATTCCCTTTGGTAAAAACTCTGTACCAATGAACAACAACATAGGCTGTAGTATACTTAACACCAAAAGTGTGATAAGAGACCTTGGGACACAGGTAGACAGTAGTCTCTCCTTTGATAATCACATCTCCACAGTAGTCAGGAAATCCTTCTATGTGGCACACCTCATCACAAAAGGTTTCTCATCCAGAAAAAAAAGAGGTCATTGTTCCCCTCTACTCATCACTCATTAGACCCATTATAGAATACAACGCCCCTTTTGGTATGTACTTCACAAGACATCTACAACAACTGAAAAGGCTGCAGAAATACCTCACAAAGAGGATTACTGGCCTCAAACAGATGCCCTACGCAGACCGGCTCAAAAAACTCCAGCTTTACTCCATCGCATATCGCCTACTCAGAGGTGATCTCTGCCTAACATACAAAGTTATGTCAAACCCAGAGCTGTTGGACATGCTCCACTTAAAGAAATCCCAATCCCTCTGAGCTACACACTCTAGGGACCTAAACCTTGTCACCACAATAAACAGAACATGCCGGAGGCATAGATTCCTGTCCCAGAGACTTCCCATACTCTGGAATAAACTACCTATCTATATCAAACAAAGCTCCTCATTAGCACTCTTCAAGAAAAATCTTAATGATTGGATGGGAAATAGGAAATTCACCCCGGGAATCACCTCTGTGGCTCTGCTCAACAGTGGCACAGGAAAATAATTTTCTTGGGTGGCAAAAGCCAGGGTACCTTTTTGGCTGGGCTTGTATAGGCCCCAGGGCCGATAGCATAGTACCTACCTATGAACCTATGAACCTATGGCCTTTTCCCCACTGTAGTGCATCCCCTGGAGTTAGTATATATATAGTAAGGGGGTGCATGGGGGGCACCGCCACCCACATTGGGGTGTGTGGTGGGTGTAGCCCCCCACATAGTTTGGATATATATATTATGTTCAGAAAAGAGTAACATTGGAATTGCAAGTATCCATGTATATAGTTCAAGACATTTAAAATAGGTGGGAAGCTACACACCCCACACCCCCCAATGTGTGGGGCAGTGCCCCCCCAGCCTCCCCTTACTATATATACTAACTCCAGGGTCACATTACAGTGGGGAAAAGGCCATATATAGCTTTCAGTGAATTGTGCACAGTCAAATGTGATGTTCTTCGTGTTTCACTGTTGCAGTCATTACATTTGGCTTATCTGCTTGCAGGTAGCCCTCAGTCAGCCTGATTAACAAAGTCTTGGGTCTTGCGTCAGTTGCTGTCCCTTCTTCCATGACGTCAGGTCGTCATGGGTATAAAACATGCATCCGATGCCATTACATCCGTCTTTCTTGCCATGCGGTGCCCGAAGCAGAAGCAGTTTGCAAGTGCCGGTCGGCCAACTCCTGAGATTTTTGTTTTCGAGTTTCAGAACTGAAATCTTCAACTAAAGCTAAGTACCCCATTGGGGAAACTTTTTATTTCTCTTTACCAATGTCAGTAAAAGTTAATAATTGCATTACTTCTGGAAAGCAAATACCTCATAACGATTTTCATTCGTACTGTATTCCTTGCCTAGGCTCTGACCAAGACGTACCGTGCTGTCGGTTTTTTGCTTTATTTAATCAGCGCACTATCCATCATCGGTATATTTTCAACTCTAAATATTTTGGTTCTCGGTTTAATTATCCAGAAATGTCATTGGTTAGCCATCCAACTACCGGGATTCCAAAAAAATGCAAAGATAAAGACAGAGACAGGCCGCTGAGGTCCAAAACTACCGACGATGCTTCTACTAAGTCAGTTGCCAGTTTGTCAATACTCAGTGAGGAGCTTTCGCAGCCCCTGATACCCACTACTGATTCACAGGCCTCTACTGAGACCTATTCAGAGTCCGGTATACCGCGAGATGCTTCAACTATGGAACCCACGGATGCCTATACCTTGGATGGGTCCGGAGCCACTGTGCAGGCACCGGCTTCTGAGGGTGTATTCAGGCCTACGGACTTGCATATTAAACCGATGCCTCCTTCTTTACTTAGGCCTAAATCTCGAACCATGCCAAAAAAACGATGCCCAGACCACATGCTCAGGTCTCTATGCCTAAAAAACAAATGATAAGAATGGCTGAAGATCTAATAACTCTAATCAGGGGTAGCCAATCCCCCCCTTCTAAGAGGCCTAGGACTGAAGATGATTATGAATCTTCTGATCAGGATTCTGTTTTTTCTGATTCGTCTGATGATCTGGATTTGCCCTTATCTACTTATGAAGATTCTGATGCAGAGGACTCCATTCCCTTTGCTTCCCCTCCTGAGGATTTTTCTTTTGGGGAAACCTTACATACTCTAAGGGAGCATTTCCACTGGGAAAGCCAGAATTATTCTGATTCAAAAAAGAGGCTTAGGGATTTCCTTCTCCTACCACAGCATAGGCCTTTAGCTATTCCTACTGTACTAGACATTGTTGATGATAATTTTCGGAATCTAGTTTGGCACCTGATTCCTTGCCTCCTGCTCCCAGAAAACATGACAGATACTACAGGGTCCCTGAGTCCCACAAATTCCTTTTTAAAAATCTTATTGCAGATTCAGAGACTATGTCACAGGAGCCCAAGGGCATTAAGGCTTCTACTGCTAAAAATCCTACCCTTTCTTATAGAGACTCCAGGGCACTGGATAGATGGGGTAAGAAGGTTTACACTTCTGCAACCTTGGCCATTAGGGCTTTAAACTGCCAGTTTCATATGATAAAGTATTGGACTGCTTAAACAGAAAATGATGTTGATTCCTGACTGTGTGGAAAAGAAAGAATTACAGGATTTAATGCATTCTGCTGAACACGTTGGAAAACATACTTTGCAATATGGTTTTGATTCATTAGAGGCCTCTTGCAGGGTTGCTGTTACTGGGTCTGTGTTCAGAAGGCATGCTTGGCTTAAGGAGCAATCTTTGCCTGATCATGTTAAAGCTGAATTGTTGGATGTTCCCTTAAATCAGGACCGCCTGTTTGGCAACAAGGCTGAGGAAGTTTTATAAAGATGGAAGATAAAGCTAAATCTATGCAAACTGTTAAAGATTTCTTACAAGTTCACCCTCCTAGATTTAGTAAGCACTGACCCTCTAAGAATTGGTCCTTTCCAGCCCCTTCCAGGTTCTTCTCAAACCAAATCCAGACACAGCAAAAATTCCATGTTTCAGTCCCAGGGAACACACAGGACTAAGCAGTGGGGGGCCTCCACTTCCAAATCTGGGAGTAATAAGACTCACCCCTATGGTAAACTGTCTCAATGACTTCCTTTTAAAATTTCCAAGCACTTATCAACTGATTGCCCCTTTGGGGGGAAGATTGCTCTTCATGCAAAGAATTGGGAACTCATTACCCAGGACAAATGGGTTTTAAATATAGTGTCCCAGGGACACAGATTTCACTTCCACATATTGCCAACACCAAGCGGGTGGCTGGACCTACCCCCAAATTAGTGGGCAGAGGCCCAAAAACAAGTACTTTCTCTCCTAAGCATGGGGGCTATTCAACTGGTACCAGAAGAGGAAAAGGGACAAGGTTTCTACTCAAGACTTTTCCTGGTACCCAGAAAAGACAATTCATGGCATCCTATCCTGGATCTGTCTACTCTAAACACCATTTTGGAGATTCCAAAATTAAACATGCTGACTCTTCACCAATTAATTCCTATGCTAGGCAAAGATGCCTGGTTGGCAACACTAGATTTAAAAGAAGCATACCTGCACATCCCAATCAGGGAATCTTGCAGAAGATACCTACACTTCAAAGCAGGCTACATGCACTATCAGTTATCTGCACTGCCCTTTGGCTTATCTACTGCAACCAGGGTATTCACAAAGTGTCTAGCTCCAGTTATTGCATTTTGCAGGCAAAGAAATATTCAAATATATCCATACCTGGAAGATTGTCTAATTCAGGCAGAAAGCCAGGACATACTTTTGAATCATTTGGCCTTTGTTCAAAGGGTTCTAACTTGTCTGGGGTACACCATAAATGAAAAGAAATCACACCTGGTACCCTGTCAACAAATTATATTCCTAGGAGCAAGCTTGAATACAACTTCTCAGGTGGCTTACCTACGCCAGAGAAACAAATTCATTTGACAACCTACTTCAAACAAGTGGCCACAAAAACCCTGCTATCTGCAAGACAAATACTGCAAGCCTTGGGGTTCATGGCCTCCTGCATTCTTCTAATTCCATATGCAAGACTGCATATGAGGAAACTACAGTGGTATCTAAAAAGCCTATGGTGTCAACATTCTCAGGATCTAGAAGCAATGATTCCTATCATACCTTGCCTACGCCTAGAGTTCCTTTGGTGGGCAGAGGCCTGCCACCAAAACAAGGAACTACCTTTCTCACCACCCCCTGCCACCCATACCCTAACAACAGATGCATCAGACTATGCATGGAGGGCTCACTTGGCAGGGAAGTGCATTCAGGGCAAATGGAACCCAAGTCAAATGTACCTGCATATCAATCAAAAGAAATGTTAGCTGTACAGAATGCTCTGACAGCCTTCAACCAACACATTCTTCCAGGACAACTAATGGTGAAGATGGACAACACCACTGTTATGTGGTACATAAACAAGCAGGGGGGTAGACATTCTTACCCCCTCTGCAGACTAGACATGGCATTGTGGAACACAGCCTTGAGCTACCAAGTGCACATACAACCTCAATTCCTGCCAGGAAAAATAAATACACTGGCAGACGGACTAAGCAGAAACCTCATGGACCCACCAGAGTGGAAACTGGAACCAAGGATTTTCAACATGTTGACAAGAAAATGGGGGAGCCCAGATATAGACCTGTTTGCCTCTCCCCAGAACTACCAATTGGACAAATTTTGCACTAGGACTCCCCACAAACAAGCCTGGAAAGTGGATGCTCTGTCCTTCAGCTGGAAAAACCTATCAGTCTATGCCTTCCCCACTCTGCCTCTGCTCTTATAAGTATTACTAAAAATCAAAGAAGACAAACCAAGGATGATTTTGATTGCTCCAGACTGGCCATGCCAGCACTGGTACCCCCTCCTGCTCAGTGTGTCACGGTTATTCCCATGGCACCTGCCTCAGACTCCTTCCCTGTTGTTTCATCAGGAAAACCAGATTCTGTACCCTCAGCGTCTAACACTGAATCTTGCAGCCTGGCTAATTACATAATCTCTCCTTTGTCATCCCTCAGTAAACCTGTGATGCATATCATTTTAGAGGCAAGGAGTCCTAGTACTAGAAAATATTATGCTGAAAAATGGAAAAGATTCTGTGCCTGGAACCAAACTCAAGGGATGAACACAGCAGCATCCAATTTACCTCAGATTTTACAATACTTAACTGAGATGCTTCACAAGGGCCTGTCTTCTTCCTCCATTAAAATCCACTCCTCAGCCATTTCAGCTCATTATAACACAGAACCTCCCCTCTTCTCTCATCCACTGCTCAAGCAGTTCCACAGAGGGGCCAGAAATTTGAGACCACCCAGGAGAGCTCCAACCCCAGCCTGTGACCTTAACTTTGTTTTGGAGAAACTTACTCTACCTCCTTTCGAGCCAGCTGCTACTGCAGACTTAAAATTTCTTTCTTGGAAAACAGCTTTCCTTTTAACAATCACTTCAGCTAGAAGGGTATCTGAATTACAAGCCCTTATGGCAGTGGAACCTTTCATCATCTTTCATGCATACTGGGTGTCCCTCAGAACCAATCCATCCTTCATGCCCAAGGTGGTATCCAATGTGGCTCTTAATTAGTCCATTCATTTGCCAACCTTCTTTCCCAATCCACAGAACAAAGGGGAATGGATACTGCATTCCTTAGATGTGCACAGACAACTTAGATTCTACTTGGACAGGACTAAACCTCAAAGGAAATCTGAACAACTGCTGTTGGCATTTGCTGCAGGGAAAGAGGGGAAGGCTATTTCAAAGCAAACCATTTCTAAATGGATGGGCCATTGCATTCATTTCTGCTATAAGCACCATGGAAAACCTATCCCCCAGGGGATCAGACCTCACTCCACCAGGGCTGCTTCTACCTCTACAGCCTTTCTCAGAGGGGTCCCTACCAGGGACATCCTAGAAGCTGCTAACTGGAGTTCTGTACATACTTTCACCAAGCATTATCATTTGCCAATTTTCTCTAAATCCAGAGCTGACTTTGCCACTGCAGTCTTGCAGGGCCTTATAGCTGGTCCTAATGCTATCTAAATTCCTCCTCCCAACCATAGCTTTGGGAATCTACCCAAATGTAATGACTGCAACAGTGAAACATGAAGAACATAGTACAGTTGTATACACTTACCATAAATGTAGATGTTCAAGTGTATTCACTGTTGCAGTCCTGGTTACCCTCCCTCCAGCCCCCTAACTTTTTTTGGCTATACCTCTACTTTCCTTTACTATGCTTAAAAGCCTTTTTGGTGTATTTGCTTTTTTGTTGGAGGTATATCATTGTACTTTTATATTTAATTGCTTCCCATTAGGGGGGCACCTAACATCTGGGGCAAGAAAAACTGATGTAATGGCGTCGGGTGCATGTTTTATACCCCTGACGACCTGACGTCATGGAAGAAGGGACAGCAACTGATGCAGGACCCAAGACTTTGTTAATCAGGCCGACTGAGGGCTACCTGCAAGCAGATAACCCCAAATGTAATGACTGCAACAGTGAATACACTCGAACATCTACATTTATAGTAAGTGTACACAACTGTACATTTCAGTGAAATGAGCTTTCAGTGAATAGTCCTAGACCCATGATGTAAGGGTCTGAAACTTGTCCGGACATACTTCTCAATGTCCAGGTATTAAAAAATCATAGCACTGGCCTTTAAAAAAATCATAGCAGAGGATCAGAAAGAAGGCAGACCTATATAGTGGTAGGGAATCTTTGTAAAACCTTATTTTACATATTTAATACAGTATGTACCTATAAGCAAGCCTGAATTTATGAGGAACACTAAATCTGAGGGCCAAACTCATACCGGTTGAGATGTTATTGTTAGATGATGACAAATCCTGTGCAGGTATAGTAGTGCTTTATAGTATTTATTTTTTTAGACTACTGCATTTGCTTTTGCCGTATAACTAATGCACCTGAATTTTCCCAAATGTGTTTTTAGGGATAATTGGCTAAGCTTAAAATGGCTCACAAGGGCAGTTAGCTTAGTACTAATCTATAAACCTATGAACCTATTTATTTGCCAAGTGTTAATTTTGCATGTAGAAGAATATTGTTAGCCAAGTCAATATCTGCTGTTATGTACAAAACAATTTTTCTGGCCTTATCTAATAAATGTTCCACAATTCCATGTGTTTTTGTGAAACTGTAATACAAATAATGTGAGCTGCAATTTACACTCATTAAAAATGTGATTTGAACTTGCTTGAAAACATATGCAGTCTGTAATCTGTATCTTTTTATCCTGTTTATTAATCTTTAAAAACCTGCTAACAAAGAAAGTTCATGATTAGCAAAGTACAATACCTGAGACTACAGCACTGGTATCAATTATTTAGACAGGAAAAATAAGTTTGCTTTATGATGGGCATAAACAAGTCACAAAAGGAGGCTACACTTTAATGATTTACTGGTTTATAAACAAATGGGACATATAATCAGTTTAGTGACTTGCATCAGGCTTCATAGCAAAATCACCATATGGTCATTGCCTACTTTTGTAGTTCTTTCTTTAAATTAATGTGTGAATACTAAAGCAGTGCAATTTGTTACTTTGATTGCCACCTGTTCCAAGGGAGACATATTTTTGCACAGATTTTATGTTTTATAATCCACTGTAAAAAGTCACATGCATCATGGATGCCAGATTTCTGTGTGCTATATTTATTACCCCATTATATTTAAAAGATTTAGGTTTTGTTCATTTTAATATCATAGCAAGCTGTAGCTATTTCAGCTACATCTGTGCATCTGAATTATTATCTTTCACTACTGTTAATTTCTTATCATTTTCTACAAGTTTGCACCTTTCATTTATGGTTATAGTGTGTGTTTATGTATAACCTGATATTTGGAAAGGTTATGTGCAGGGTCTGGAAGAAAAATGAAGGCATATTTTAAGGCATAATGAAAGAAACTGACGTAAATTATACACATATATATCAACAGGGGACTGAAAGGAAAGTTAAAGCTTCTACAATGTTAACTGAAATTATTTTTTTTGGAGAGATAAATGAGGTATAGGTTTTAATATGATGGGAAACTTAATTAGACCAAGAGACCTTTTCGCCATGTATAAAATGACAAGGTGAATTGTTAGTGGGAAACAAGAGAAGTAGCACTACTATTATACAATGGCCCCCCCAATGACCCCCCCCATTAATATTCCACTACTATTCTAACATAGTGTGGACAAACAGTTTCAGCACATGGTAAGGTTGATGGAAAAATATCTTTTTTAGCTACTCCTTTGTGATCTTAAACAAAGTATAACAAAAATATATTTCTCTGTTACAGAGTTTTTCTTCTCTTAAAGAAGGCAAATCAAATGTAGGCTTAATTTCTTTATAACACAAGTGTACTAATGTATTCAAACTAATGGCTGAAAAGCACTAATCTATGCATCTATTGTACCATTCCTAAAATCTGTGCTATACACTGTTCTCTTTTGTTTAAAAAAAGACAGAAGAAAGGAAGCAGAAATCAAAATCATTTTATGGAACATTTGTGTTGCAATCCTGCTTTGCATTCTTAGACTTAAAAACAAAATTGATACGGTTTATAAAAATGTTACAAAACTTAACAAATAATATAAAGTAACCAGATTAACAAGAAAAACATGGCAAAGATCTGTAGTCAGAATGCTACTTATCAGAATTTGAAGTACAAATAAATGATCAAGTAGGACACCTCAAGAATAACCCCCAAAATGAGTAACGTATAGAAGAATAACCCCAAAAATGAGTAATGTATACAAGAATAACCCCCAAAATGAGAAACGTATAGAAAAATAACCCCCAAAATGAGAAACGTATACTCTTCTTGCTCTGCTCTTGTCACTACTGCAGCCAAAGAAAATGAGTGAGTATGATGGAAATATTAATGCTCGGAATATTAATGCTGGGAATATTAATGCTGGAAATATTAATGCTCGGAATATTAATGCTGGAAATATTAATGCTGGAAATATTAAAAATACCATAATTTCAAAGTATCACAATTTGGTTATACTGTGTTAAGGTTGAAGATCATTAATTTGCAGGTTCCATATTTCCACAGTATACACTCCTCCCAAACCATGAGTCAAGTGACTTCTTAAAGGCATCATATATGGCACAGCATCGTAAATTAAAAGCACTGAGTGTGGCCCAGCATCTTATATTAAATGCACTGAGTGTGGTTCAGCATCTTATATTAAATGTACTGAGTGTGGCACAGCATCTTATATTAAATGTACTGAGTGTGGCACAGCATCTTATATTAAATGTACTGAGTGTGGCACAGCATCTTATATTAAATGTACTGAGTGTGGCACAGCATCTTATATTAAATGCACTGAGTGTGACACAGCATCTTATATTAAATGTACTGAGTGTGGCACAGCATCTTATATTAAATGTACTGAGTGTGACACAGCATCTTATATTAAATGCACTGAGTGTGTCACAGCATCTTATATTAAATGTACTGAGTGTGGCACAGCATCTTATATTAAATGTACTGAGTGTGTCACAGCATCTTATATTAAATGTACTGAGTGTGGCACAGCATCTTATATTAAATGTACTGAGTGTGTCACAGCATCTTATATTAAATGTACTGAGTGTGGCACAGCATCTTATATTAAATGTACTGAGTGTGGCACAGCATCTTATATTAAATGTACTGAGTGTGACACAGCATCTTATATTAAATGTACTGAGTGTGTCACAGCATCTTATATTAAATGTACTGAGTGTGGCACAGCATCTTATATTAAATGTACTGAGTGTGTCACAGCATCTTATATTAAATGTACTGAGTGTGACACAGCATCTTATATTAAATGTACTGAGTGTGACACAGCATCTTATATTAAATGTACTGAGTGTGGCACAGCATCTTATATTAAATGTACTGAGTGTGTCACAGCATCTTATATTAAATGTACTGAGTGTGGCACAGCATCTTATATTAAATGTACTGAGTGTGGCACAGCATCTTATATTAAATGTACTGAGTGTGTCACAGCATCTTATATTAAATGTACTGAGTGTGTCACAGCATCTTATATTAAATGTACTGAGTGTGTCACAGCATCTTATATTAAATGTACTGAGTGTGGCACAGCATCTTATATTAAATGTACTGAGTGTGGCACAGCATCTTATATTAAATGTACTGAGTGTGGCACAGCATCTTATATTAAATGTACTGAGTGTGACACAGCATCTTATATTAAATGTACTGAGTGTGGCACAGCATCTTATATTAAATGTACTGAGTGTGGCACAGCATCTTATATTAAATGTACTGAGTGTGGCACAGCATCTTATATTAAATGTACTGAGTGTGTCACAGCATCTTATATTAAATGTACTGAGTGTGTCACAGCATCTTATATTAAATGTACTGAGTGTGTCACAGCATCTTATATTAAATGTACTGAGTGTGGCACAGCATCTTATATTAAATGTACTGAGTGTGGCACAGCATCTTATATTAAATGTACTGATTGTGACACAGCATCTTATATTAAATGTACTGAGTGTGTCACAGCATCTTATATTAAATGTACTGAGTGTGGCACAGCATCTTATATTAAATGTACTGAGTGTGGCACAGCATCTTATATTAAATGTACTGAGTGTGACACAGCATCTTATATTAAATGCACTGAGTGTGTCACAGCATCTTATATTAAATGTACTGAGTGTGTCACAGCATCTTATATTAAATGTACTGAGTGTGACACAGCATCTTATATTAAATGTACTGAGTGTGGCACAGCATCTTATATTAAATGTACTGAGTGTGTCACAGCATCTTATATTAAATGTACTGAGTGTGGCACAGCATCTTATATTAAATGTACTGAGTGTGGCACAGCATCTTATATTAAATGTACTGAGTGTGACACAGCATCTTATATTAAATGTACTGAGTGTGGCACAGCATCTTATATTAAATGTACTGAGTGTGGCACAGCATCTTATATTAAATGTACTGAGTGTGGCACAGCATCTTATATTAAATGTACTGAGTGTGACACAGCATCTTATATTAAATGTACTGAGTGTGGCACAGCATCTTATATTAAATGTACTGAGTGTGTCACAGCATCTTATATTAAATGTACTGAGTGTGTCACAGCATCTTATATTAAATGTACTGAGTGTGACACAGCATCTTATATTAAATGTACTGAGTGTGGCACAGCATCTTATATTAAATGTACTGAGTGTGGCACAGCATCTTATATTAAATGTACTGAGTGTGACACAGCATCTTATATTAAATGTACTGAGTGTGACACAGCATCTTATATTAAATGTACTGAGTGTGGCACAGCATCTTATATTAAATGTACTGAGTGTGGCACAGCATCTTATATTAAATGTACTGAGTGTGGCACAGCATCTTATATTAAATGTACTGAGTGTGGCACAGCATCTTATATTAAATGTACTGAGTGTGACACAGCATCATATATTAAATGTACTGAGTGTGGCACAGCATCTTATATTAAATGTACTGAGTGTGACACAGCATCTTATATTAAATGTACTGAGTGTGACACAGCATCTTATATTAAATGTACTGAGTGTGGCACAGCATCTTATATTAAATGTACTGAGTGTGGCACAGCATCTTATATTAAATGTACTGAGTGTGGCACAGCATCTTATATTAAATGTACTGAGTGTGGCACAGCATCTTATATTAAATGTACTGAGTGTGACACAGCATCTTATATTAAATGTACTGAGTGTGGCACAGCATCTTATATTAAATGTACTGAGTGTGGCACAGCATCTTATATTAAATGTACTGAGTGTGGCACAGCATCTTATATTAAATGTACTGAGTGTGGCACAGCATCTTATATTAAATGTACTGAGTGTGGCACAGCATCTTATATTAAATGTACTGAGTGTGACACAGCATCTTATATTAAATGTACTGAGTGTGACACAGCATCTTATATTAAATGTACTGAGTGTGGCACAGCATCTTATATTAAATGTACTGAGTGTGGCACAGCATCTTATATTAAATGTACTGAGTGTGGCACAGCATCTTATATTAAATGTACTGATTGTGACACAGCATCTTATATTAAATGTACTGAGTGTGTCACAGCATCTTATATTAAATGTACTGAGTGTGACACAGCATCTTATATTAAATGTACTGAGTGTGGCACAGCATCTTATATTAAATGTACTGAGTGTGGCACAGCATCTTATATTAAATGTACTGAGTGTGGCACAGCATCTTATATTAAATGTACTGAGTGTGGCACAGCATCTTATATTAAATGTACTGAGTGTGTGACACAGCATCTTATATTAAATGTACTGAGTGTGGCACAGCATCTTATATTAAATGTACTGAGTGTGGCACAGCATCTTATATTAAATGTACTGAGTGTGACACAGCATCTTATATTAAATGTACTGAGTGTGGCACAACATCTTATATTAAATGTACTGAGTGTGTCACAGCATCTTATATTAAATGTACTGAGTGTGGCACAGCATCTTATATTAAATGTACTGAGTGTGGCACAGCATCTTATATTAAATGTACTGAGTGTGGCACAGTATCTTATATTAAATGTACTGAGTGTGACACAGCATCTTATATTAAATGTACTGAGTGTGACACAGCATCTTATATTAAATGTACTGAGTGTGGCACAGCATCTTATATTAAATGTACTGAGTGTGTCACAGCATCTTATATTAAATGTACTGAGTGTGACACAGCATCTTATATTAAATGTACTGAGTGTGGCACAGCATCTTATATTAAATGTACTGAGTGTGGCACAGCATCTTATATTAAATGTACTGAGTGTGACACAGCATCTTATATTAAATGTACTGAGTGTGGCACAACATCTTATATTAAATGTACTGAGTGTGACACAGCATCTTATATTAAATGTACTGAGTGTGGCACAGCATCTTATATTAAATGTACTGAGTGTGACACAGCATCTTATATTAAATGTACTGAGTGTGTCACAGTATCTTATATTAAATGTACTGAGTGTGACACAGCATCTTATATTAAATGTACTGAGTGTGTCACAGCATCTTATATTAAATGTACTGAGTGTGGCACAGCATCTTATATTAAATGTACTGAGTGTGACACAGCATCTTATATTAAATGTACTGATTGTGACACAGCATCTTATATTAAATGTACTGAGTGTGGCACAGCATCTTATATTAAATGTACTGAGTGTGACACAGCATCTTATATTAAATGTACTGAGTGTGGCACAGCATCTTATATTAAATGTACTGAGTGTGGCACAGCATCTTATATTAAATGTACTGAGTGTGGCACAGCATCTTATATTAAATGTACTGAGTGTGACACAGCATCTTATATTAAATGTACTGAGTGTGGCACAGCATCTTATATTAAATGTACTGAGTGTGACACAGCATCTTATATTAAATGTACTGAGTGTGGCACAGCATCTTATATTAAATGTACTGAGTGTGACACAGCATCTTATATTAAATGTACTGAGTGTGGCACAGCATCTTATATTAAATGTACTGAGTGTGACACAGCATCTTATATTAAATGTACTGAGTGTGGCACAGCATCTTATATTAAATGTACTGAGTGTGACACAGCATCTTATATTAAATGTACTGAGTGTGTCACAGCATCTTATATTAAATGTACTGAGTGTGGCACAGCATCTTATATTAAATGTACTGAGTGTGACACAGCATCTTATATTAAATGTACTGAGTGTGTCACAGCATCTTATATTAAATGTACTGAGTGTGGCACAGCATCTTATATTAAATGTACTGAGTGTGACACAGCATCTTATATTAAATGTACTGAGTGTGGCACAGCATCTTATATTAAATGTACTGAGTGTGACACAGCATCTTATATTAAATGTACTGAGTGTGACACAGCATCTTATATTAAATGTACTGAGTGTGGCACAGCATCTTATATTAAATGTACTGAGTGTGGCACAGCATCTTATATTAAATGTACTGAGTGTGGCACAGCATCTTATATTAAATGTACTGAGTGTGACACAGCATCTTATATTAAATGTACTGAGTGTGGCACAGCATCTTATATTAAATGCACTGAGTGTGTCACAGCATCTTATATTAAATGTACTGAGTGTGACACAGCATCTTATATTAAATGTACTGAGTGTGGCACAGCATCTTATATTAAATGTACTGAGTGTGGCACAGCATCTTATATTAAATGTACTGAGTGTGGCACAGCATCTTATATTAAATGTACTGAGTGTGGCACAGCATCTTATATTAAATGTACTGAGTGTGACACAGCATCTTATATTAAATGTACTGAGTGTGGCACAGCATCTTATATTAAATGTACTGAGTGTGGCACAGCATCTTATATTAAATGTACTGAGTGTGGCACAGCATCTTATATTAAATGTACTGAGTGTGACACAGCATCTTATATTAAATGTACTGAGTGTGGCACAGCATCTTATATTAAATGTACTGAGTGTGGCACAGCATCTTATATTAAATGTACTGAGTGTGACACAGCATCTTATATTAAATGTACTGAGTGTGGCACAGCATCTTATATTAAATGTACTGAGTGTGACACAGCATCTTATATTAAATGTACTGAGTGTGGCACAGCATCTTATATTAAATGTACTGAGTGTGACACAGCATCTTATATTAAATGTACTGAGTGTGGCACAGCATCTTATATTAAATGTACTGAGTGTGACACAGCATCTTATATTAAATGTACTGAGTGTGTCACAGCATCTTATATTAAATGTACTGAGTGTGGCACAGCATCTTATATTAAATGTACTGAGTGTGGCACAGCATCTTATATTAAATGTACTGAGTGTGGCACAGCATCTTATATTAAATGTACTGAGTGTGGCACAGCATCTTATATTAAATGTACTGAGTGTGGCACAGCATCTTATATTAAATGTACTGAGTGTGGCACAGCATCTTATATTAAATGTACTGAGTGTGGCACAGCATCTTATATTAAATGTACTGAGTGTGACACAGCATCTTATATTAAATGTACTGAGTGTGGCACAGCATCTTATATTAAATGTACTGAGTGTGACACAGCATCTTATATTAAATGTACTGAGTGTGACACAGCATCTTATATTAAATGTACTGAGTGTGACACAGCATCTTATATTAAATGTACTGAGTGTGACACAGCATCTTATATTAAATGTACTGAGTGTGGCACAGCATCTTATATTAAATGTACTGAGTGTGACACAGCATCTTATATTAAATGTACTGAGTGTGGCACAGCATCTTATATTAAATGTACTGAGTGTGGCACAGCATCTTATATTAAATGTACTGAGTGTGGCACAGCATCTTATATTAAATGTACTGAGTGTGACACAGCATCTTATATTAAATGTACTGAGTGTGGCACAGCATCTTATATTAAATGTACTGAGTGTGGCACAGCATCTTATATTAAATGTACTGAGTGTGTCACAGCATCTTATATTAAATGTACTGAGTGTGGCACAGCATCTTATATTAAATGTACTGAGTGTGGCACAGCATCTTATATTAAATGTACTGAGTGTGTCACAGCATCTTATATTAAATGTACTGAGTGTGTCACAGCATCTTATATTAAATGTACTGAGTGTGGCACAGCATCTTATATTAAATGTACTGAGTGTGGCACAGCATCTTATATTAAATGTACTGAGTGTGGCACAGCATCTTATATTAAATGTACTGAGTGTGACACAGCATCTTATATTAAATGTACTGAGTGTGGCACAGCATCTTATATTAAATGTACTGAGTGTGGCACAGCATCTTATATTAAATGTACTGAGTGTGACACAGCATCTTATATTAAATGTACTGAGTGTGACACAGCATCTTATATTAAATGTACTGAGTGTGACACAGCATCTTATATTAAATGTACTGAGTGTGGCACAGCATCTTATATTAAATGTACTGAGTGTGGCACAGCATCTTATATTAAATGTACTGAGTGTGGCACAGCATCTTATATTAAATGTACTGAGTGTGGCACAGCATCTTATATTAAATGTACTGAGTGTGGCACAGCATCTTATATTAAATGTACTGAGTGTGGCACAGCATCTTATATTAAATGTACTGAGTGTGGCACAGCATCTTATATTAAATGTACTGAGTGTGGCACAGCATCTTATATTAAATGTACTGAGTGTGGCACAGCATCTTATATTAAATGTACTGAGTGTGACACAGCATCTTATATTAAATGTACTGAGTGTGGCACAGCATCTTATATTAAATGTACTGAGTGTGTCACAGCATCTTATATTAAATGTACTGAGTGTGGCACAGCATCTTATATTAAATGTACTGAGTGTGACACAGCATCTTATATTAAATGTACTGAGTGTGGCACAGCATCTTATATTAAATGTACTGAGTGTGTCACAGCATCTTATATTAAATGTACTGAGTGTGACACAGCATCTTATATTAAATGTACTGAGTGTGGCACAGCATCTTATATTAAATGTACTGAGTGTGTCACAGCATCTTATATTAAATGTACTGAGTGTGACACAGCATCTTATATTAAATGTACTGAGTGTGGCACAGCATCTTATATTAAATGTACTGAGTGTGGCACAGCATCTTATATTAAATGTACTGAGTGTGGCACAGCATCTTATATTAAATGCACTGAGTGTGACACAGCATCTTATATTAAATGTACTGAGTGTGGCACAGCATCTTATATTAAATGTACTGAGTGTGGCACAGCATCTTATATTAAATGTACTGAGTGTGGCACAGCATCTTATATTAAATGTACTGAGTGTGACACAGCATCTTATATTAAATGTACTGAGTGTGGCACAGCATCTTATATTAAATGTACTGAGTGTGGCACAGCATCTTATATTAAATGTACTGAGTGTGGCACAGCATCTTATATTAAATGTACTGAGTGTGACACAGCATCTTATATTAAATGTACTGAGTGTGGCACAGCATCTTATATTAAATGTACTGAGTGTGACACAGCATCTTATATTAAATGTACTGAGTGTGGCACAGCATCTTATATTAAATGTACTGATTGTGACACAGCATCTTATATTAAATGTACTGAGTGTGGCACAACATCTTATATTAAATGTACTGAGTGTGGCACAGCATCTTATATTAAATGTACTGAGTGTGGCACAGCATCTTATATTAAATGTACTGAGTGTGACACAGCATCTTATATTAAATGTACTGAGTGTGGCACAGCATCTTATATTAAATGTACTGAGTGTGGCACAGCATCTTATATTAAATGTACTGAGTGTGGCACAGCATCTTATATTAAATGTACTGAGTGTGGCACAGCATCTTATATTAAATGTACTGAGTGTGGCACAGCATCTTATATTAAATGTACTGAGTGTGGCACAGCATCTTATATTAAATGTACTGAGTGTGACACAGCATCTTATATTAAATGTACTGAGTGTGACACAGCATCTTATATTAAATGTACTGAGTGTGGCACAGCATCTTATATTAAATGTACTGAGTGTGACACAGCATCTTATATTAAATGTACTGAGTGTGGCACAGCATCTTATATTAAATGTACTGAGTGTGGCTCAGCATCTTATATTAAATGTACTGAGTGTGGCACAGCATCTTATATTAAATGCACTGAGTGTGTCACAGCATCTTATATTAAATGTACTGAGTGTGGCACAGCATCTTATATTAAATGTACTGAGTGTGTCACAGCATCTTATATTAAATGTACTGAGTGTGGCACAGCATCTTATATTAAATGTACTGAGTGTGGCACAGCATCTTATATTAAATGTACTGAGTGTGACACAGCATCTTATATTAAATGTACTGAGTGTGGCACAGCATCTTATATTAAATGTACTGAGTGTGGCACAGCATCTTATATTAAATGTACTGAGTGTGTCACAGCATCTTATATTAAATGTACTGAGTGTGGCACAGCATCTTATATTAAATGTACTGAGTGTGGCACAGCATCTTATATTAAATGTACTGAGTGTGTCACAGCATCTTATATTAAATGTACTGAGTGTGACACAGCATCTTATATTAAATGTACTGAGTGTGGCACAGCATCTTATATTAAATGTACTGAGTGTGGCACAGCATCTTATATTAAATGTACTGAGTGTGGCACAGCATCTTATATTAAATGTACTGAGTGTGACACAGCATCTTATATTAAATGTACTGAGTGTGGCACAGCATCTTATATTAAATGTACTGAGTGTGGCACAGCATCTTATATTAAATGTACTGAGTGTGTCACAGCATCTTATATTAAATGTACTGAGTGTGACACAGCATCTTATATTAAATGTACTGAGTGTGACACAGCATCTTATATTAAATGTACTGAGTGTGGCACAGCATCTTATATTAAATGTACTGAGTGTGGCACAGCATCTTATATTAAATGTACTGAGTGTGGCACAGCATCTTATATTAAATGTACTGAGTGTGGCACAGCATCTTATATTAAATGTACTGAGTGTGTCACAGCATCTTATATTAAATGTACTGAGTGTGGCACAGCATCTTATATTAAATGTACTGAGTGTGGCACAGCATCTTATATTAAATGTACTGAGTGTGACACAGCATCTTATATTAAATGTACTGAGTGTGGCACAGCATCTTATATTAAATGTACTGAGTGTGGCACAGCATCTTATATTAAATGTACTGAGTGTGGCACAGCATCTTATATTAAATGTACTGAGTGTGACACAGCATCTTATATTAAATGTACTGAGTGTGGCACAGCATCTTATATTAAATGTACTGAGTGTGGCACAGCATCTTATATTAAATGTACTGAGTGTGGCACAGCATCTTATATTAAATGCACTGAGTGTGTCACAGCATCTTATATTAAATGTACTGAGTGTGGCACAGCATCTTATATTAAATGTACTGAGTGTGACACAGCATCTTATATTAAATGTACTGAGTGTGGCACAGCATCTTATATTAAATGTACTGAGTGTGACACAGCATCTTATATTAAATGTACTGAGTGTGTCACAGCATCTTATATTAAATGTACTGAGTGTGACACAGCATCTTATATTAAATGTACTGAGTGTGTCACAGCATCTTATATTAAATGTACTGAGTGTGGCACAGCATCTTATATTAAATGTACTGAGTGTGGCACAGCATCTTATATTAAATGTACTGAGTGTGTCACAGCATCTTATATTAAATGTACTGAGTGTGACACAGCATCTTATATTAAATGTACTGATTGTGACACAGCATCTTATATTAAATGTACTGAGTGTGACACAGCATCATATATTAAATGTACTGAGTGTGGCACAGCATCTTATATTAAATGTACTGAGTGTGGCACAGCATCTTATATTAAATGTACTGAGTGTGGCACAGCATCTTATATTAAATGTACTGAGTGTGACACAGCATCTTATATTAAATGTACTGAGTGTGGCACAGCATCTTATATTAAATGTACTGAGTGTGGCACAGCATCTTATATTAAATGTACTGAGTGTGTCACAGCATCTTATATTAAATGTACTGAGTGTGGCACAGCATCTTATATTAAATGTACTGAGTGTGGCACAGCATCTTATATTAAATGTACTGAGTGTGACACAGCATCTTATATTAAATGTACTGAGTGTGACACAGCATCTTATATTAAATGTACTGAGTGTGGCACAGCATCTTATATTAAATGTACTGAGTGTGACACAGCATCTTATATTAAATGTACTGAGTGTGGCACAGCATCTTATATTAAATGTACTGAGTGTGTCACAGCATCATCTTATATTAAATGTACTGAGTGTGGCACAGCATCTTATATTAAATGTACTGAGTGTGGCACAGCATCTTATATTAAATGTACTGAGTGTGGCACAGCATCTTATATTAAATGTACTGAGTGTGACACAGCATCTTATATTAAATGTACTGAGTGTGGCACAGCATCTTATATTAAATGTACTGAGTGTGACACAGCATCTTATATTAAATGTACTGAGTGTGTCACAGCATCTTATATTAAATGTACTGAGTGTGGCACAGCATCTTATATTAAATGTACTGAGTGTGGCACAGCATCTTATATTAAATGTACTGAGTGTGGCACAGCATCTTATATTAAATGTACTGAGTGTGGCACAGCATCTTATATTAAATGTACTGAGTGTGGCACAGCATCTTATATTAAATGTACTGAGTGTGGCACAGCATCTTATATTAAATGTACTGAGTGTGGCACAGCATCTTATATTAAATGTACTGAGTGTGACACAGCATCTTATATTAAATGTACTGAGTGTGACACAGCATCTTATATTAAATGTACTGAGTGTGGCACAGCATCTTATATTAAATGTACTGAGTGTGGCACAGCATCTTATATTAAATGTACTGAGTGTGGCACAGCATCTTATATTAAATGTACTGAGTGTGGCACAGCATCTTATATTAAATGTACTGAGTGTGGCACAGCATCTTATATTAAATGTACTGAGTGTGGCACAGCATCTTATATTAAATGTACTGAGTGTGGCACAGCATCTTATATTAAATGTACTGATTGTGACACAGCATCTTATATTAAATGTACTGAGTGTGGCACAGCATCTTATATTAAATGTACTGAGTGTGTCACAGCATCTTATATTAAATGTACTGAGTGTGTCACAGCATCTTATATTAAATGTACTGAGTGTGACACAGCATCTTATATTAAATGTACTGAGTGTGGCACAGCATCTTATATTAAATGTACTGAGTGTGGCACAGCATCTTATATTAAATGTACTGAGTGTGTCACAGCATCTTATATTAAATGTACTGAGTGTGGCACAGCATCTTATATTAAATGTACTGAGTGTGGCACAGCATCTTATATTAAATGTACTGAGTGTGGCACAGCATCTTATATTAAATGTACTGAGTGTGACACAGCATCTTATATTAAATGTACTGAGTGTGGCACAGCATCTTATATTAAATGTACTGAGTGTGTCACAGCATCTTATATTAAATGTACTGAGTGTGACACAGCATCTTATATTAAATGTACTGAGTGTGACACAGCATCTTATATTAAATGTACTGAGTGTGGCACAGCATCTTATATTAAATGTACTGAGTGTGACACAGCATCTTATATTAAATGTACTGAGTGTGGCACAGCATCTTATATTAAATGTACTGAGTGTGACACAGCATCTTATATTAAATGTACTGAGTGTGGCACAGCATCTTATATTAAATGTACTGAGTGTGGCACAGCATCTTATATTAAATGTACTGAGTGTGGCACAGCATCTTATATTAAATGTACTGAGTGTGACACAGCATCTTATATTAAATGTACTGAGTGTGGCACAGCATCTTATATTAAATGTACTGAGTGTGACACAGCATCTTATATTAAATGTACTGAGTGTGGCACAGCATCTTATATTAAATGTACTGAGTGTGGCACAGTATCTTATATTAAATGTACTGAGTGTGACACAGCATCTTATATTAAATGTACTGAGTGTGGCACAGCATCTTATATTAAATGTACTGAGTGTGACACAGCATCTTATATTAAATGTACTGAGTGTGGCACAGCATCTTATATTAAATGTACTGAGTGTGACACAGCATCTTATATTAAATGTACTGAGTGTGTCACAGCATCTTATATTAAATGTACTGAGTGTGGCACAGCATCTTATATTAAATGTACTGAGTGTGACACAGCATCTTATATTAAATGCACTGAGTGTGACACAGCATCTTATATTAAATGTACTGAGTGTGGCACAGCATCTTATATTAAATGTACTGAGTGTGACACAGCATCTTATATTAAATGTACTGAGTGTGACACAGCATCTTATATTAAATGTACTGAGTGTGGCACAGCATCTTATATTAAATGTACTGAGTGTGGCACAGCATCTTATATTAAATGTACTGAGTGTGACACAGCATCTTATATTAAATGTACTGAGTGTGACACAGCATCTTATATTAAATGTACTGAGTGTGGCACAGCATCTTATATTAAATGTACTGAGTGTGGCACAGCATCTTATATTAAATGTACTGAGTGTGGCACAGCATCTTATATTAAATGTACTGAGTGTGGCACAGCATCTTATATTAAATGTACTGAGTGTGGCACAGCATCTTATATTAAATGTACTGAGTGTGGCACAGCATCTTATATTAAATGCACTGAGTGTGGCACAGCATCTTATATTAAATGCACTGAGTGTGACACAGCATCTTATATTAAATGTACTGAGTGTGACACAGCATCTTATATTAAATGTACTGAGTGTGGCACAGCATCTTATATTAAATGTACTGAGTGTGGCACAGCATCTTATATTAAATGTACTGAGTGTGGCACAGCATCTTATATTAAATGTACTGAGTGTGTCACAGCATCTTATATTAAATGTACTGAGTGTGGCACAGCATCTTATATTAAATGTACTGAGTGTGACACAGCATCTTATATTAAATGTACTGAGTGTGGCACAGCATCTTATATTAAATGTACTGAGTGTGGCACAGCATCTTATATTAAATGTACTGAGTGTGGCACAGCATCTTATATTAAATGTACTGAGTGTGGCACAGCA
>NC_056729.1:1766856998-1766861998 GCF_019279795.1 Protopterus annectens | reverse complement strand
TACCATTAACCTGGAGGTGTGGGTATCCTTGATGAATATGGATACGCCCCCGCCTTTTGTGTTTCGGTCTGGGTTATGTGACTGAAAAGTATGGTATGAGTTATACTGGGGTGCTCTCTGGAGCCTTAAACCAGGTTTCTGTTACTGCACAGATATCACTGTTCTCCATACTGAGGAGTGCCTTGAGTGCATGCATTTTGAGGTTTAGACTTCTGGTGTTGAGTAGCATTACCCTCAGTTTTTTGGTTACTTGTGCTGTTTACGGTGGTGGGTTTGTCTTTTGAGCCTTGCCTAAAAAAGGCACTATAGGGGCGGCAAAAGCCTTGGCCAGTATTTGAAAGCCTAAGTGTGACAGGTGCAAGCCATCTCTTGCAAAGCAACGTAGCTTGTCGAGCCTGTCATCTCAGGTGGACAGATACTGGATCCCCTTTGAATGCCACCAGAAACTTAGCCAATTGTTGAAATTGATCATTTCTTCTTTATACTGTGGCATCATTCTTGGTGAGGGCAGGATGCTACTCAGGGTCAGGGTCATACCGGCCTGGGCTACGTGATCAGAGAGCTCTTCCATGTCTCTTTTCATGTAGTCCAGGGAGGTACATCTCAGGTCATTCACACCACCACCATGGACAATGACCGAGTTGTATTTGTACTTGTTCTGGAGTGACCTGAGTGCTTGTGTTATGTGGTGGATCCTGGCACTCGACAGGCAGCTAACTGTAACCTTCTCCTTGTCCAGCCTAGTTAGTGGGACATGAGTGTGCCTGACTATAGAGTCGCCTATTACTAGTGTGTTGGGTATGTTATTTTGCCTTAAGGGCTGTGATTGGGTGGCACACAGATTATGTGACGTATGTGTTTCATGGTTTGCGATGGGGTGTGGAGGTTGCTTGGATGTCGGCTTTGGAGGTCTCTGTTGCTTTTGCAGATTTTTATTTAGAGCCTCTGAGTATGTTTTCATGCATTTATGTGTGTTATTTGCTGGTGTTGGTTTAAAAGGTCTATGTGAGACTGGTGGTGTGTTGCAAGTATTTCCCTTTTCCTCTTGACTGTCAGTTCCAGTCTTGGGTTGAGAGAGCTTAGCCTCCAGTTTGGCTGTATAATTGCATCTCTTGCATGTATTAGTGTTTGGTGGTAGGAGGAGAGGGTTGTCTGTATACATGAGGCAGTTGTAACATTTCCTCAGAATGCCCAGATTCACCAGTTGGACTGGAGAGTACACCTGAAACTGCCCTTTGGAAATGCCTGAATGGGTAAAGTGAGCTGCTTTACTGATTGGCTGGTAGGGACAAACAGAGAGCATTGTCCTTCTGGACAGTATAGGGGGGGTCTAGTGCTAGGGTTAATTAGTGCTTGCTATGAGTTTTGAGCAAGTGATGGGCTGTGAAATTAATGGTTTGAGTGCTTAAGTTGAAAGTTTGTCTAGTTCCAAGGGAAAAATTGAAGAGTACACTTCGTGGAGCCGGGAATAGTTTAACCCTAGCTAACCAGTGCTGCCCAGTGCACAAAACCGCACAAATGCATTTTTTATAGCAGGAAAATGAAAGAGAAAGAAATTAGCCCAAAATGGCCAATAAACTACTAACTTCTAGGCTGAAACCACTCCTCCAGGGACAGATAGGCTGCTCAAAGCTCCCTCTCTTACAGTGAACAGAGAAACTTCCTTCTATCCAAGTAAGGTATGGGCAAACACAGAAACATGTAACACAGCCCTGAATTCAGCACTAAACTGAAAACAGGACTAAACTAGCTTAGAAAGGTGGGAAAACAAGTATTTTTTTTTTTTGTTTTTTTTTAGAAAATCAAGAAGATACAATCAAAAAATACTTTAAATGCACAGAAATGGCTGTCACACTGTAGTGTGTAGCCTACAACAGTTAAACAGATTATTTATCTGAGATTGGTACAGCTCTACCTGCTTTTAATAAAGTTTAGTGAACCAATATCTTACCTTGCCATTGATGATAGTGTTCAATTCATTTAATGCTCCATATCAAATAGTGTTCATAGTTCATGTAATGATCCATATCAACCTTTGAGCCAGATCCAAAAACCGTCTCAGAACATTATCATTCCCTGGCACCGCTGACAATAAATGTATCAATGTTGCATGTTTTACAAATCAGGGTAGCCACAAGCTGCATATTCAGTAAAAAACACAGAGACCTCAGATGGATTGAATGGCTGCAGCCATGTGTTTATTGCCATTTATTCAAACAGAAGCTAATTATTATGAGATGTGCACAAGGCAGGAATATCAGGGAGGCCATTTTATTTCTTTGGTAGCATTTCCCTAAACCTACAGGACAACAGGCAGCACATTGATATCCAGCCCTTCTGATGCAACATATCCACATCATAACAGCTTTTTCATTTCACAATTCATCACAATTCCTCTGGGCTGCCTTACAATCTGCCAAGGAGCCATTGCTGGGCTGGTAATTTCCCTGGCAACAATCCCTTGGGGCTATCAGGCCTGTGGAAGGTCCAGCTGAAGAGTCCAGTGACCTCTCCCCCCACTTATCTTGGCCTCCCTTACCTTTCCTGTCTTCCGTTTACATGACTGCGACAATCTAGCCTAACCTGTCTATCTTACCTGGAGGAGAAGGTGAAAACCTGAAAAACCCAGTGGGCAAAAACAGGAAATTCCTTCACGACCCCTAGTGCGATCACCTTTGTAGGTCACCGTGTTCCCTAAGTACCTTATCTGGTCATAAACTGACAAGTACACCTCTGCTTTTATGAGGGGGTGGGTAGGGTGGGACAAGCTGCCAAGGTAGAGGCTGAAAAGACTGATTTGCTTTGTTCCCAGCTTATTCAACCCTGCCCCTGGACAGCCCAGCCCACCTCAGCCCTCCTACCTATCCTGACCCTACATGTTCTCCACCCCCCACTGAAACCTGAGTCAGAGCTGACCTGCCTTAGACAAATGATGGCTTGCTGCGATTGGCTTGCCAGCCATTGTTGTCCAAGATTAGTACAGCTCTACCTGCTTTTAATAAAGTTTAGTGAACCAATATCTTACCTTGCCATTGATGCCAACAGAATGATCTTTTAGAAAACATTTAACATAGTGTTCAATTCATTTAATGCTCCATATCAAATAGTGTTCATAGTTCATTTAATGATCTATATCAACCTTTGAGCCAGATCCAAAAACCGGCTCAGAACATTATCATTCCCTGGCACCGTTGACAATAAATGTATCAAAGTCGCATGTTTTACAAATCAGGGTTGCCACAAGCTGCATATGCAATAAAAAACACAGAGACCTCAGATGGATTGAATGGCTGCAGCCATGTGTTTATTGCCATTTACTCAAATAGAAGCCAGTTATTATGAGATGTCTACAAGGCAGGAATGTCATGGAGGCCATTTTATTTCTTTGATAGCATTCCCCTAAACCTACAGGACAACAGACAGCACATTGATATCCGGCCCTTCTGATTGAACATACCCACATTATAACAGCTTTTTAATTTCACAATTCATCGCAATTCCTCTCAGACATCTTGCAATCTGCCAAGGAGCCATTGCCGGGCTGGTAAGTCCCCTGGCAACAATCCCTTGGAGCTGTCAGGTCTGTGGAAGGTCCAGCTGAAGAGTCCTGTGACCTCCCCCCCCCCCACTTACCTTGGCCTCCTTACCTTTCCTGTCTTCCGCCACAGAAGGGAGGAATATTCCTCCCTTCCGCTAGCACATCTTAACCTATCCTAAGTGAATGCCCTTCAAAGCTAAACCAGCTTGCAATTCCTTATAAAAAAAATCCCCAAACCTTCTTCATATAAATGAACCCCATCCTCATCATACCTGTCTGACCACCAGACTCAAATGCCAGGGTGAGGAATGTACAACCCGTTAATGTCCCTTAACACTTTATCCATAGAATTATTAATGCTCCTCATTCTCTCCACAGCTTTAATGGACCTAGCCCCCCCCCCCATATCTTTCCCAGCAGATAATAGCTTGTGGCCAGCATTCATGCATGCAATATATTTCTTGTACAATCAAACCAATTAGATCTTTTATTGGATGTTGACAAATACCATTACCCCCTAGGTGCAATAAAATGGCAGTAGGAGATTTATCGCTTCTTGCAGCTTGCTATAGTACTGCCCTGAGATGGTGCCACTGCATTCCTGATACACCAAACCAAATTGCTTTGCAAGAAGCTCATTTCCCTCCTTGGAAGGAGAAGCCCCGCCTGCCCTGGGCAAAACTATGGAGTCTTCGAATGAAAGAATGACCCCCTATCTAGATGTATTCCTGATCCAAAGATGTGAGAGCTGAAATATAAAGAACAGGAGTTAAAGCCATTTACACCTTACATAGCCTTTATAAGCATTGGACTTCCACCTGCCCATCTTCATAATGTCGGTCTATGAAGCTCCCATTGCATGTGCCTGTGAGGTGGCACCTATTTGAAAGGAATGTCATGTATATTTATCTCAGTCTGGGCCACTCAGCTTGATTGCCTCCTGTAAAACTGCTCTCACCTGATACTGTGTCAGAGCTTCACCTTGTTGATGACAAAAGAATGGACCATCTGACCTACCCCTATAGTTGCGGTACTCTATTATCACTTTAGTCAAGTCCCATACCAAACCCTTTGGGGTAACCACTCTTACCCACTGACCTTTGCCTTCTTGATCTGTTTTGGATTTAGCCACATAAACCCAAGTGTCCTCCCCCAGCAAATGTACATGTGCCACTGTTAAAAGTGTCCGTTGACCTTTCTTCTTGTTTGGTTGAATAATTTCAGACCATCTAAATGCCCCACAAAAAGCCAGAGGAATGGCAGCCCTAAATAATGCTACCTCATAAGAAGAAAAACAAACATTTGAAACTGCAAGCCACAGCTTACGTAACACCACTGGGCCTATGGAGTACCTCTTATCAGGCCTCTTGGGTGTCGTTTCCCCCAGCCCTTCAACATTGTCTGTACCTGAAATGTGTTAGCTAAATCCTTCAGACCGAAGGCCGGATGAAACCAATTCAGA
>NC_056729.1:1766826998-1766851998 GCF_019279795.1 Protopterus annectens | reverse complement strand
TTATGTGGCTTACGCCACCCCTTATTTTAGAAATAATGTGCCCATTAGTTTGTTGTGCCTCTGTCCAGCAGTGACACAGAGATGATTCCCGGGGTAAACCTACAATCTCCCGTCCACCGGTCAAGATTTCTCTTGAACAGAGCCAGCGAGGTGCTCTGCCTCACATGGACCGGGATTTTATTCCACAGCATGGGGAGTCTCTGGGTGATAAATTTATCCCTCCAGCACATCCTATTTATATCCGTGCTAAGGTTTAAGTCACTTGCTCTAGTGGTTCTGGTGGATTTGGATTTTTTGAGGTGGAGCATGTCCATTAATTCCGGGTTGGTCATGGCCTTGTATGTCAGGCACAGGTCACCTCTGAGCAGATGGTATGCAACTGAATAGAGTTGGAGTTTCTTCAGTCTGGCAGTATATGACAGGTTTTGGAGTCCCTTTATCCTTTTGGTGAGGAACTTTTGGGGTCTCTCCAATTGCTGCAGGTGTCGGGTGAGATACATCCCGAATGGGGCATTGTACTCGATCATTGGTCTGATAAGTGAAGAGTACAGGGGAACAATGACCTCACTTGATCTGGATGTGAATCCCTTCATGATCAGATGGGCAATGTAGAATGTCTTTCGAACCACTTTAGCAACGTGAGTGTCAAACGAGAGGCCACTGTCAACCTGGGTACCCAGGTCCCTGATAACATCTTCTGTGCTTAGTGGGTTGCCACCTATATGGTAGCTTGGAGTTACCTTGTTTTTCCCGAAGGGTATGACTATACACTTTTTTGCGTTTAACTTCAGGCCATGGCTCTGGCACCAGCTATCAGTTTCCGTGAGACCCCTTTGAAGGATGTCTGTGTCCAATGTACTATCCACTATGGCACCCAGTTTGCAGTCATCCGCAAACTTTGTCAGCCATAGTCCTCCTATGTTTGCCTGTACGTCTGAGAAGTAGATGCCGAACAATAGGGGGCATGTGTGCCTTTGTTTCATGCCTTAAGTGAGCCTTAATTCCATAGTAAACCCTACTTGAAGTATTAATTTACACCTCTTCTGTCATTTAAATTTAGTCTGATACCTTCAAGTACATATTTTATTTTACCCTCTAGCCTGTTTGTGACCTAATCTTCAGGCATTTCAAAAATCTAACTGATCTGAGTTGCAAAATTATACAAACTAAAGCCATTACATCAAATAGTAACTTAAGCAATCTGCCTACATATTCTTAAACCAAAGTGTCTTTAAACATCAACAATAACATAACTAGCCTTTTCTCTGATACAAAATCATTGTCCCATGTAAATAAAATAGTTTAAGGCAAACTGCCCTTGAGTGCCCTCAACTATTTCTGATCCTCTCCAAATGCTCTGCCTGCGGCTACTTTCCAGCCTCAGCTCCCCAGGCCCTGCCATGTGGCTACCTATAGGCTTCAGTTCACAGGCCTGTCCCCAAGTGGCTACCTGTAGGCTTTAGTTTCCAGACCTTGCCTTGTGG
Source organism: Protopterus annectens (assembly GCF_019279795.1). Classification (NCBI taxonomy): domain Eukaryota; kingdom Metazoa; phylum Chordata; order Ceratodontiformes; family Protopteridae; genus Protopterus; species Protopterus annectens. Next base: position 1,766,850,514 of record NC_056729.1, on the reverse strand, counting down.
CTAACTGCAGGCCTCAGTTCCCAGGCCCTGCCATGTGGCTAATTGCAGGCTTTCCTTTAAAAGTGCAACACAGTATAGTATCAGCAAGCCATCTACATACAGTGGGAGAAGAACCCACAGCCAACTGCATCAAAAACAAGTATTGTGCTTGTTGTGCTGCTAACAGCCTCAGCTCACAAGCCCGGTCTTAGGTCACAAATCCTGCCATGCGGCTAATCACTGGCTTCCTCTTAAAAGTATAGCACAGTACAGTACAGTATCAGCAAACCAACTACCTACTATGGGAGCAGAACCCACAGCCTTCTGCATCAAAAACAAGTATTCTACTTGTGCTGTTAACAACAGCCTCAGTTCACAAGCCCTGCCATGTTGTTAGTTGCAGGCCTCAGTTCACAAGCCCTGCCATGTTGTTAGCTGCAGGTCTCAGCTCACAAGCCTGCCATGTGGCTAGCTGCAGGCCTCAGCTCACAAGCCCTACCTTTAATATTTTTAGTTTAACCATGCTTTAATTCAGTCAAGCCAAACCCTTGGTTAAAAACTACTTAAACCCTTTTGGTCTTCTAATTTCACTTGATACTTTCCAGGAACACTCTTAGTTACTAACCTACTTCTAGCACCAAAATATAGGCCTGCAAAATGAACCTTGATTATAACACACCAATTTAATTCAACCTTAGCCCCACTTAACCAGCTGTTTGCATGCCTTTAAACATGATACCTTAAGCATCCTACACTATTAAGTAATCAAAATACCTATTAACAGATAAATGCCACTAAATCCTGTGATCAAATCAAAAACAAACAAAAAGGCCCCTACCTTGTTCTTAGATCCCACACATAGTTCAAACACACACAATCCACAGATAAGCTGATCAAACAAACTGCCAAGGCAGAGGCTGAAAAGACTGATTTGCTTTGTCCCCAGCTTTTTCAACCCTTCCCCTGGACAGCCCAGCCCACCTCAGCCCTTCTACTTATCCTGCCTTACCTGCCCCCCCCCCCCCCACTGAAACCTGCATCTGAGCTGAATGACGGCTTGCTGCGATTGGCTTGCCAGCCATTGTTAAACACAAAAATGACTTAGTTCAATGGTAGTAGTTAGTTCTGGGGTATCACTGCCTGCAATCCCTTCTTCTGAATCCAGACTGCTGTTTCACCTGTCCGGATTCCTGCACACGTGTGCACTTCCAGGAATCAATACCGATCCAAGCACGCATGCATGCCATTCATTCTGGGACTCATTGCTGGTTTTCCAGCAGGGGAGGCTGCAGTCATGCAGTCCATTATCATGAGCCGCCCCTGTCAGGAACATCATCAGGAATGGAAGTAGAGGTTAAGACACATTTTGCAACAGGATCATTGTCTGGATTGCTCTGAGATCTTGAGTCTGTATCACAGGAACAATGCTGTGATATCCATTCTGATACAGGAAGAAGATGTCTGCGATTTCTACTATACTCCACACCCTCAGATACTATGAAGTAGGATCTCGGCTCAGCACATATACCTGTTACTTGACCAGTCTGGTCGAAACCTTTCACCCTTTGTATCCTCACTGTCTCTCCTTTCAATTGACAAAGAAATCTGCTCGATTTATCATAGCTGGACTTCTGGAAAGAACGCTTTCTAAACATTTGGATTTTGATTGTTCTGTTGCTCTTTGTTTTAGGCCTCAATAAACTGGAACTGATAGGCAATATTGTTCTGGTTTGCTTAGATAGAAGTCTCTTAGCAGGTGAGCCAAGTATATCATCACTGGGTATGTTTCTGAGATTGAGTATATTCAAAAAGACATCAGTATTATCATGCCTTGACATCTCTAGTAATTGCTTTGCACTCTGTACTGCATGTTCTGCTAGTCCATTTGACTGTGGATATTCCGGACTACTAGTAACATGTACAAAGTCCCTTTCTTTTGCAAATTTCTAAAACAATTGACTGGCAAATTAGGTACCGTTGTCAGAAATAACTTTGTGTGGACTACCATGGATTGAAAAATGATGTTTCAACTTAATGATAACAGCAGTGGATGTTAGATTAGGTAGTAAATTGATCTCAAACCTGTTCAAATAACAGTCTACCAACACTAAGTAATGCTGATTGTTCCACTTGAATATATCAGTGGCTACTGTTGACCAAGGTAGTTCAGGAACTTGACTTAGATGAAGTGGCTCTTTTTGCAAATGTGGTTTAGTGCTATTACATACTGAACAAGAAGAAAGTACTTTATCAGTGTATTTTGTAGAGAAGGCCAAAACACTAGTCCTCTTACCCTTCTTTTGGTAGATTCGGAACATGGGTGACCACAATGCAAAATCTGGACATATTCATGTTGTAAGGAAGCAGGAACAACAATTTTAGGACTTTTAAAAATAATACCATCTTCCATCAACATCTCATCTCTGAAAGGAAAATGAGTTTGCACTTCAGGTGGTACACTACATTGCTTTGATGGCCATCCAACATTTGTGTAGTGGTTGACATTTTGCAAAATAGGATTAGTCTTTTTTGTATGATCTCTCAGCTCATCAAGTCTTGTGGTAGAAAAATATACACTTCAATGACATCAAAGTCAAAATTCTCTGCATGAAGCTGTTCCATTCTATTTCTGGGCAATCTGGATAAGGTATCAGCCAGATAAAGAAGTTTGCTTTTTGTATACACCATTTTGAAGTTGTACTGTTGCAATTTCAACATCATTCTTTGTATTCTCACTGGAGCTGAATGCATAGGCTTCTTTAAAATATTGACTAGAGGTTGTTGATCAGTTTCAGTCTGAGTAACTCAACCATAGATATAATCATGAAACTTTGAACATGCAGATACTATTGCCAAAGGTTCTTTCTCAGTTTGAGCATATTGCATTTCAGTTTGGATAAAAGATCTAGATGTGCAGGCTACTGGTCTGCCTTCCTGAAGAATAACTGCGCCAAGACCAAATTTTGAAACATCATATGACAAAGAAAAAACAGTGGCATTTGGTATTAAGACTGTGACTTCTTTGACTGTACATATCAGACAATGCAGTCTCTTTAATGCTTTGTTCAAATCTCTTGGGTCAATGCATATTCTGATTTCATCTGAGCCTTTTCTGGGGCTGCTACCATGGACAACACCCATTCAGCTGGTTCTGTAAGTTGACAAATTACACCTGCTGCACCATTTCATCCAACTGAGCTTTGACTTTATCCTGCATAGCTATCGGAACTTATCTTACTGGTCTTACCACTGGACTGATCTCTAGGTCTAACTCATACCTCTCAACTGTACAGATTTTTGCAGAGTGTCCAGATTTTTGCCTTATATTTTTGGTCCATTTTTCATAAAATTCTGTCTGTCTGGCAAATTAATGACAAATCATTAAAGACTGAAGTTGAAAATAATGACAAACATTTGAGTTTTAGACTTCATACCCTTCAGAAAGTTCATGCTAATGTAAAGGTTCCCTATTCATAGGTTCATAGGTTCATAGGTAGATACTAGGCTATCTGCCCTAGGGCATTTATAAGCCTAGCCAGAGTGCATTTGGCTTCACCTCCCTATTAGATTAGCCTACTGTGCCTCTGTAAAGTAGGTCACAGAAGGTACCCTTTTAAGATTAGTTTATTGTGCCTCTGTCTAGCAGGGACACAGGAGAGATCCCAGGGGTGAATTTGCTATTTCCCATCCACGCGTCCAAATTTCGCTTGAAAAGGGTCAGTGAGGGGCTATGTCTAACATGAACTGGGATTCTATTCCAGAGTGAGGGGAGCCTCTGGGAAATGAATCTGTCCCTCCAGCATGTCCTATTCATTTTTGTGCTGAGGTTTAGGTCCCTGGAGCGTATATTTCTAAGGGACTTGGATTTTTTGAGGTGGAGCATGTCCATTAATTCTGGGTTTGACATGGCTTTGTATGTCAGGCATAGATCACCTTTGAGTAGGCGGTAAGCAACTGAGTAGAGCTGCAGTTTCTTTAGTCAAGCTGCATAGGACATCTGTTTGTAGCCCATGATCCTCTTGGTGAGGTACTTTTGGGGTCTCTCCAGTTGCTGCAGGTGTCGGGTAAGGTACATCCCAAAAGGGGCATTGTATTCAATTATGGGCCTGATGAGTGACGAGTAGAGGGGCACAATGACCTCTCTTGATCTAGATGCAAACCCCTTCGTGATAAGGTGGGCTATATAGACGGTCTTTCTAACCACTTTGGCAATGTGATTATCAAAGGAGAGATTACTATCTACGTTGGTCCCCAAATCTCTAATTACTTCTTCCGTACTTAATGGATTACCACCTATGTGGTAATTTGTGGGCACCTTGTTTTTCCCAAAGGGGATGACTATGCACTTTTTAGCATTTAGCTTGAGGCCGTGGCTCTGGCACCAAGCATCCGTCTCTGTGAGTCCCTTTTGGAGGATGCTTGTGTCAGCTGGAGATTTGATTATGGCCCCCAGTTTGCAGTCTGCAGTTATGAGAGCGAAAGTCTGTTTAAGCGAATCCTTAAACATCGACACGTATTGTGTGAACTGGCATTACAGCGAATGTCCAAAACCGCAAATTTGGAAATCTCGAATTACCATGGTTGGCCCATCTTTGGTACAGCTCCATAAGGTAAGTGTACGATAGTTACGGACTTTAGGGTTAGGGTGTGGGTTAAGGTAAGTGCATAGATAGTTTATGTATATAAGATTTAGTGTAGGGTTAGGAGTAGGGCTTTGGTAAATGTATATATGTGGATTATTTATTTTGTTTGTGTATATTTTCGTAGGGGAAGTGTGTGGTAGTTACAGACCTTAGGGTTAGGGAGGGGTTAAGGATAGTGCATAGATAGTTGTGTATGTGGGGTTTAGTGTAGGGTTAGAAGTAGGGTTTTGGTGCTTTACTTTAGGGTAGAAGTAGGGTTTGGTTAGGGTATGTATGTGGTTTATTTATTTTGTTTGGGAAGGTAGTATGTAGCGGGTGGTGAGGTTGGCCGACTATGACAGTTCAAGATTTAAAATGTCATGGTTTAGTGCGTTCGGTATTCTCGTGGTCCATGCAGTTCATGTCAGTGTTTTGGTATTCGCTCAAAAGGAGTTTTGCTCTGGTAATATAGACCATAATGCAAAAGCAGTTATTCTATCAACTTTCTAAGTTTGCAAGATCAATATTTCAAGCTTGTCCCAATTTGTACCACTTTTTTATGGCTTTGTCCAGATTCCTTATTCTAAGAGGTTGAGAGTTATGGTCTAACTTCATAGAATACACAACTGGAAGTTTGCCTAACTTGTCATCGGAAACATCATCATACTCTAAAATAGCTTCAGTAAAATTGGAACTGGGACATGTGCTGATATGATAAACTTCTTTGGTAAAGGAAAGTAGATTCATTCTCAAACTGTCTCTCAGACCCATTAATGACTGCACAAGTCTTCAGACTACATGGAATCATAAGCTGTAGCAGTACCTATCCAAATAACATGAAAGCACTACTGAGCCTTCAGTTTGAATTTCTTCACCTCCATAAGCAAGAAGTTTCACACAACTAACCACATTAAGTTGCTCACCAGCTCTCACCTTAGCAAAAGTGTCTACTGACATAACATTACACTTTGAAACAGTGCCCACTTTGACCTTGGTGGATTTACCATTGATCTGGACAGTAAAAAACCCTTCATTCTTTGTCAATAAATTTACTGCATCAACCTTTTCACCAATTACTGACACACCATCTATGAAGAAATTAGAGTTGTAGCTCTCTATATGATCAACTTCCTATTTTGAGTGACTTTTCTTTATAACTGTATGAGGTTTACTTGATTTACAAAAAAATGGTTCTGTTTTTTACACTTGCGGCATTGCTGACCAAATGATAAACATTTTTCTCTTTTAGACTTATGATTGGCACCACAACTGAGACAGCTAACAATAAAACTTGATTTGGGTTTTGCTGGTTCACTCTTGTACTGCACTGATCATGCCCTTTTCTTAGAACTTGCTGGAAAACTAAGGGTTTTACCCGCCACAGTCACAGGGGTTACAGCTGCCATGTGCTTCTGCTAGCATGCTGTCTACATTTGCTTTGGAGCCTGCTGAAACCATGCTGTTATCACCTTCAAACATACTTGGTGCCTTTCTGTAACTTAATGGATTTGACAAATCTCAGTAGCTTTGCTCAGCATTAAATCACAGTCATGAAGCAAAATCTTTTTCACTGCAGCACTATTAATACCAGACACAAGCCTGTCCTTTATTAACTCATCTTTTAAGTCACCAAACCTACAGGTTTTAGCTTTGTTTCTCAAGTCAGTAATATAAGCTGCAAAAGTTTCACCTCACTTTTGATTTCTTGCATACAACAAATGCCTCTCTAATGTAACATTTGTCTGGGGGCTACACATTTCCCTGAATTTGCATTTCAAACACTCAGGGTCTTCCCTTGATTTAGCCTGTGCAGCAATATGACGTTTTTCACACTCTCCCTTCATATATTGCTGATGCATACATAAATAAACACTCTCTTTCAATGGCCTCTGACCCAGCTAACTTTAGCAAAATGAATGCCCTGTTGCATGCATCTTTCTCAGAATAAGCTGCTTGTATAAAAATATTATACTCTTGCTCAAATATTCTCCAACTCTTTGTAATATTCTGATCAAATACAAGTGTTGATGGTTTTCGAAATCCATCTGCCATGCCAACAAATCATAGTAAAATTTTACCTGTATAAATACGAACATGCACACTTATACATATGCCTAAAATTTATGCCAGTATTTGTAACTATGACCAATAACACAACACGCCTCTGAATAACTGAACTTTGCAAAATAAGTCTCTCAGGCACAAGAATACTCTTGAAATCACTGTACTGTAAGAAATCACCTCTTATCAGTGTAAGAAACATTTCAAAATAACTGCACTGTGTGAATAAACTGGGCAGAAGAAGCTCAGAGTAAAAAACATTTTGAAGTAATGGCACTTTGTGAATACACAGTACACAGCACACTGAAACTTTCCCAAAATGGCTGTACTTTGTTAAATAACTCTTTACAGTGCAAGAAATACTCTGTAATGGTAGCACTCTGTGAATAGATGCACCCAGCACAAGAAACTTTTTGAAATGGCTGTATTTTGACTGCACTTTATGAAATAGTTGTACTTTACATACAAATAAATTCTTCAAAATAAATGCACAGTAATAAGCACACACTGTAAGTACTTTCACACACTTTGTGATACTTTGAATAACTGTAGTTATGCCTTTAATACCTTAAATCAATGCAAAATAGTAGTTTATACCAAAACACAATCCCCCAGATTCAGCAAATGTCCCTGCAGGAATACCTTATTCCTGCACAGAAGGGGCCATTCCTGTGCAGCACAGCAGTGTGCCATGCATATGTATGAAGACGCACTGCCATGCTGTAATACGTACATGGGGATGTGTACGAGCACAGGGGGTTTGTTTGAGAGCAGTGCTCTCACAGTACACATGCCCCCTGCAGACCAGAATTGCCATATGGCAATTTAAAAAGAACAAGATCAATCGTAACACCTCCAACTCATTACAGTATGAAATCTGGACAAAGCCATAACGGACAATTCTGCAATATTGCAATGCCAATTTAGAAAGTTGATAGAATAACAGGTTTTACATTAGCATGAAATTTGTGAGGGGTTTGAAGTCCAAAACGCACACCTCACAACTCATTAGAGTAAGAAATCTGGACAAAGCCATAAGGGACAACTGTGAAATATTGCCATTACAAACTTAGAAAGTTGATAGAATTACAAGTTTTGCATTAGCATGAATATTCTGAAGGGTATGAAGTATAAAACTCAAATGTCTGTCATTATTGTCAAACTTCAATCTTTAATGATGTGCCAGAGAGCCACATGTTTATGAAAAGTGAACCAAGAATATAATGCAAATATCCTGACATACTGTGAAAAGTTATATGTCATCAACATTTGCAAAACACACCCGCCAACAAATAAATATGTTTTTTTCTTCACATATGCAATAAACTTTAAGCGTAGCTGTGCAGGTGTGCCAGTTGCTTAGCTATGCGTAGTCCAGCTTAAATGGCACTAGAAGTTAAATGGCAATAGACATCCAACATAAGCAATAATGCAATAGTGTAGTGGTTAGAGTATACAGCTTGCATGTAGTCATTCATGGTTCGACCTTCACCAAAGACATTTCCATTTTGTATGTGAAATCATTACAATTTTAATTTATTTGGATATTTATGTAGGAAGTAACTTATATTTCTCAACCAGAGTAGTGTATTATGCCAAGATGTGAGGTGTCAGCATAATAAAGTTTGAAGCCCCCATATAAACACAAGTGCCCCATACAGTATAGTCACACAAGAGTAAATGTAATGAAAGCACATTGGGGGATGTCAGCAATGATGAATCAATCACATACAGGTGGTAGTCCATAAAATAAACCATAAGCAATACTAAGCATTGCACAGCTATGCTGACCGGGTGTAAGCATAGTGTAAATATGAATGCTAAGCAATGAGTAGCCCAGCTAAGTGGATTTGCCCATTGGTCAGCAGTGCTGAACCTGTCCCTTAAAGCACTGCCAACCTTAGCTAAGCAGGTTTGCCCGTAGCTTAGTTTAGCTCAGCATATTAAAACCATCCAATCATGGCAATGGGAAGGAAATTGGCCATATTTAAAACTTGCAGGTGGGAATACAGCTCATAATTAGTTGTAGCTCCCCACTGCAGGCAGTATGGCAGGTGTTGGAGAGGGCATGCACTTTTGGGTGCAGCACTGAGGCATACAGGAGTCCAAGGGTCATGGTAGGACTCCTTCTAAAAAAACATGATGTGAGACTGCTGCATGACCAGTACCAGGGCTTACAATACAAAGCAGATGCCTGGGAAAGTCTTGCCCGTGATCTCACCAGTGCCACTGATATCCCTTGGACTAGTGAGCAGATCTGCACTACTATGGCGACTTGAAGCGGAGGAAGATGGAGCACTTGGAACAGTGTGTCCAAGAAGCATGACAGAGGGGTGATGTCCCAGCAGTGTGTAAGTATTCATAGCAATAACTGTTTACCAAAGTCCACCCTGTGTATGTGATGGATAGGTATGCATACATGTTTCTATATCTTCATTACAGCTCCAGCTGAGCGGGTTGCAAACCAGGAAGGCCACGCCAGCAGATTGCAAAGGCTGTGTTGCAAGGCTGGTGATTAACAATCTAGCTTATAGTATTCACACCAAATAAATATAAAGGAGTAGAATGTCACCTGGCATTATTAAAATGGGTATGGTTTCTACTAAATAAAGCAGACAATATTACAGTAATAGTGTCATTTAGGTTATATATTAATAAAACCGTAACTGCCTGTGAATAATAATTCAAACCCTGGACTGGTTGTGTTTATTTTGGTATGGTATGATTTGAAATGTGTACAGGTTATGCATAGCAACTATAGCTCTGAAAGCATTAAACAATCAAGTCTCATCTGACAAAGTTAGTGCCTCTATAACACACGAGATTAACTGATATTAAAAATGTCACGCACCAAGAGCTGATATCTGAATAATAATGTTGTGTTAGTCACTGTTTTCCACACTGTACTATGTGAAAAGGTATGTATAGGAATGTATGTATAAGAATGTTGTAATTACAAGGTCAGATTATACAACAAAATAAAATGAGAAAGAAATCATTTAAGAAAAAGAGAACAGTTTCTCAATAGTTCCCTCTGATGAATTTATTTATTTATTTATTTACATTTGTTGACCGGGAGTGTCCTACTGAACTTAGGTCCATTTTCAGCAGAGGCCCGGGGAGAAAAGCTCCACAGTTAAAATAAACAGACAGTAGTTACATTAGATTACATAGTGATTAACAATTTGATTAACATAGCAATTAATTACAAACATATTTACAGATGAAGAATATAGTACATCAGTAGACAACTAGAATTTTTATCTGCGAAGTACATAACATACATTAACAAATGGTACAATAAGAAGTTCCTGCTGTATAATAAGTACTAGGCTCATGAGTATTTGAGCTTGCTATAAGCAAGGTAGTTAGCGGGGTGCACTTGTTATATTTTTAGCAGTAACAGCCACTGTTTGAATCCCGGGAGTTGTAGTAAGCTGTATGCATAATTTCAACTAGGATTTTGTGAAAATGTGTAGAAACAGTCAGGTAGTATTAACAAACATTCCCTCCACAGGCCTTCCAGGTAAGAGAATGTATAAAGTAGTTATAAGAAGGCTGTAGTTATACTGTGTCCAACACCCATGGCCCAACCCCAAAGTTCAAATGACAGCAAGATAAGTACATACACCAAGTGGTCTCCCTCAAGAAATATTCAAATGTGTCATGCTGTCACAGCTACTGGTCTCTGCTAACAACAACCAGAGTGACTGATAGAAATCAAGGCAGAGTATGTCATTAGCTCTCACACACACACACACACACACACACACACACACACACACACACACACACACACACACACACACACACACACACACTATGAGTGCAGATATATAACCCTGACTATGTGCCTATGGGTAGAAACAGACAATATTAACAAACATTCCCTCCACAGGTCTTCCAGGTAACAGAAAGTATAAAGTAGCTATAAGAAGTCTGTAATTATACTGTGTACAAACATACCACTGCCCATCTCAAGGTCATAGTTGTAATAATACTTGTAGAGTAATGATTAGAGCAATGATCATCAAAGCTGTGACCACTGCAATAATCTACGTTTGTTAACTGACATTTCTCTCCCCCCCACCTTATCTTCACCAATAATCTAAATACATAAATGATTTTTTTTTTCCACCAAACCCACTGTTGGGACATGTGTCCTGTTATTCTACAAATGTTGATATTTATTCCAATTAATGTTCCCTGTTCAAATACTATCATTGGTGGCCTGTTTCTATCAATGAAGCCTGCATGCTGGTGTAATGCCCACTGTGGTTCCATATATGCATGTGCTCTGTTTGCTATGCAAATGTTCCAAATTTGTTATATTCGGTTAATAGTAATAGTCATGCATGCTGTTATAACTAATCCTGGACTGTGTTTACCATTACTAACTAACATATGTTCTAAAACTGCAACACCATAGCACGTCAGGGAAAGCCGATCCCAGCAGATCCATCTCTCCCGCCTCATCTGGCCATGGCACTGGGCCCCAGCACATCTGTGACCCACCCTGGGACCTCCTTATCTGCTGGTCCAGCACCACCTTTGGGTGGAACCAACTCAGGGGATGGGGCTTGACCCCCCTCCAGACACAGGTGCAGACAGGATACTGTCACCCAAAGCCAGGTCTGAGGTCTGGTGTGTAGCGAGCTCTGTAAGGAAATTGAAGATCTGTTATGCCAGCTTGAGGGTCGTGTGGCACATTTAGAGGGTCAGCCTGCCCCTCCTGCTCATCCCCCAGCACAGCTACCTTTGGGGCCATGAACGTGCAGTGTTGACTGCCCATGTGTGGGGACCTCAGTCTCACTGTATCCATTTGGGGGCTCGTGGATGTCTGATTACCAAACACCCCTCCCCATCCAAGATGTTTACACCCCACATGTGTCATAGGTTCACAGCTTCATAGGCTGGTATCAGGCTATCGGCCCTAGGGCCTAAACAAGCCTAGCCATAACAATTCCCTGGCTATTTCTTCCCACAGTATTTACTTCCCTACATATACCGCCCCTGTATGCTGTCTTGTATGTCTTCCTACCCAACTTACCTCCCTAAATATACCTACCATCCTTCCCTAACATCCCACTCTCACCTTAAAAAAATAAAAAAGGGCACTCTGTTCCCACCAAAAAATGTTGCCCCATACATGGCTGTCCATTTCACATGTGTCCACTGGAGACATGTAATCTTCTCTAATTGGCTTCACAACACATTATTGTTGTCCTTAACCCTCTCTCTCAGGGGTTTGAGTGTCCAAATTTACCTCCAAATTCAGTATATATGCACATCTGTTGCTGTAGAACAAATGGACAGCTTTGGACCTTCCCTACACCCATCCTGCACATCCATAGCTATCTGTCATATCGTTTTACCCTCTTCATGTCCCCCTTTTCACCACTTTCCTATCACCCCTTTTTTCTTTTCTTTTAAAGAAATTAACATGGGGGTAAGTGGGAGAAGGCAGAAGTAAGCAGGACTAAGCCTGTTTGCACTGTGCTAAGTGATGCCTACACAGATTAAGCACTTTTAAGGCTAACTGTCTGTAAACATATTTAACTGGACATTAGCATTGCTTAGTACCACGCAAACCCGTGCAAACCCACTTACAACTGTAATCACTCTGTAGCCAACAGCCCTTGTTCTGCCCAGCAACAAAATAATCAGCCCTTGCAAGGCTTGAACCCAGGACCCTGCACACCATAGTCATAGCAAGTTACCACTAAGCCATCTGAGCTGTAGACATAGCGGATGTTTATTCAAACATATCATGCAGCACAGTCATTCAACAGTAAGGAAAATGTTGAATTTCAGTATCTCGAGACCAAAGTGTTGAAACTGCAGTTGCGCAAAACTGCAATATCCCGAAGCCGGAAATGTCAAACCCATTGTTGTGATGGCGCATTAGGTAAGTGTTATTTTTTTAAAGGGTTTGGGGTAGGGTTTATGTGTTTGTGAGTGTGTTTGGAGTGTGTAGTGGTGTGTTTTCTGTGTTTTGGTGGATAGTGCAACCTTGGAGTTAGTATATATAAGTACTGGGGATGGAGGTGAGGGGGCACAGCCCCCCCACACGGAGGTTCAGGGGGGCTTGCCCCCCTGCTTCTAGCTAGGGTATGTGCTTGTGTTTGTTTTTTTGTGTTTGTGTGTTTTGTTTTAGTTTCTTGTAGTGTCGGGAGGTAGGTGTGTTTGTGTTTGTGTGATGCAGTGTTTAACGGTTTTGACTTTTGCAGTTGTGGTGTTTCGGGTTTGTAAGATTTTGGCTTTATAGTCTCGAGATACTGAAATTCTAAATTTCAGTATTTTGAGATTATAAAGTGAATCCACACATATATATATATATATATATATATATATATATATATATATATAGTTTCACTTCAGAATGTCGAGTTACTGAAAACTCGAACTTCATATGGTCGAGATCATAAGACTGAGTTTTCTGAAACTTGAAATTGTGAAGTGTTAACAAAAAAGACTTAAACTTAGTTTAATATAAGTTTTTTGGAGGAGGACAAGTCCCCTTGCACCCTCCCTACTTCAATATAACATCTCCGTGATCACACTATAGGGAGGAAATGGGAAATCTCCCATGCTGTGCTTCTGCATACAGCGCGGAATGGGAGATTAACTTTTTCCCCAATGTAGAGCGATCTTGGAGTTGGTATATTTAAGTTGGGGGTGTGGGGGTGCGGGGGGCTTGCCCCCTTGCAGAAACAATGTGTTTGACTTTTTTTTTATTTCAGTTCGAAATTTTGAGTTTCTGAAAACTCGATCATATGGTCTTGACCATATGAAGTTCGAGTTTTCATTAACTCGACATTCTGAAGTAAAACTATATATATATATATATATATATATATATATGTCTGTGTTTGTGTGTGTGTGTGTGTGTGTGTGTGTGTATTTAGATGTGTGTTATTTGTCTGTGTGTGTATGTATATATATATATATATATATATATATATATATATATATATATATTGTATATAAAAAACTGATGCGGAATAAGGTGAAGTCCCAAGACTGGAAAACCTCCCTTATCAGCCTCAAAATAAAAAGGTTGAGATCCCTCATCAATTAGGTGTTTGAAATACAAAATAACTGATTTATGCAACTATCTAAGAAAACATATGATACATTCTTGGTCCTACCATCTCAGAACATTTGCCATTTGTCGGTTGTCATCAGCAGGACACAAGTACACAAAGAGGGTTTGTCCCTTTCAAAGAGGGACAGGTGGTAACCCAAAGTAATCTGCAAAAAATAAGATACTCTGAAGTCTTGACCAAAGCCTTCAAGTAGTATAACAGTAAAAAAGACAAGAAGAAATCAACACTTAATTACAGATTTAGGTCAACAGCCTCAATTACACTCTGTAGTTAACCGCCTAGGGAGAAAAGTATCACATGTTACAATATAAATGCATTCTTTACATAACAATGCTTCACTTCAAAATGTACTATCACACTGACAAATAGAACTGTGTGCAAAACAGTAAGCTTTAACTCACCACTGTCCCCTTAATGAAATGTATGAAAATGTACAGCCATATACCTTTATGTTTCTTATTAGTAATATACCTTACATATTCTAACAGCCTAGGTTAAAACATTTAATACTCCTCCCCCATAAAATGTCTTACAAGGGCATATAACAGTTTTTTCTATACACTGACCTCTTGACTGAACAGGGTCACACATGTTGTCCAGCCATAGCCCTTATATTTATGACCCTTAGCCCACAACATGTGTGGGAGTCCACAACATTAGTAGAATGATATCAGGAATGTCAGCATTAAATAATGATAGCCCACAGCTATAAACCTCTTACTGCATGACATCTGGACAAAGCCTGGTATATAAGTGTCAGCACTAAATAACGATAGACCAGACCTATCAACCTCGTACTGCATGACATCTGGTTAAGGCCTGGTATATAAGTGTCAGCATTAAATAATGATAGCCCACAGCTATAAACCTCTTACTGCATGACATCTGGGCAAAACCTGGTATATAAGAGGAGAACATAGGCCAAAACACAGAGCCATATTTGAAGTATTGCTGTTATCCACTGTGGAAGTTGCTAGTGTTACAGGATTGTTTGCAACATACCCTTTCTGAGGAATATGACATCAGAAACACAAATGGATGTTGCCATGTACTGATAGGAATCAACAGATTGAATGCCACTGATTTTTCAAGAACAACACCTGTCTGATGAACAGATATAACATAGCAGCCAATCCTCTGGCCATTATGTGGGTAGCCCCACTGTTGAGAGCTATGCAGACATACTGCATTACATGCAAAACTAGCATATACAAACAAACCCTGTAACACTAGCAGTATTCAAAGCATATAACAGCAATACTCACACTCTCTCCCTAGGTCTTATACAAACATGTAGTTGGCCTGTGTCCACAAGTCTTGTTGTAAGAGATATTCCTACCTGCTGTCTGTAACACTGCTTCCCCTACACATGACAGATATATCCCATACAGGCAAGGTAAAGGAACAATGGCCACATGAAGTAGTCATCTAAAGTAGTGGGTTCCTATGACATTGGCTATTGGAAGAACTACAAGGGTTTCTATTATTTAAATGAAGTTTTCTAACTTTGAATACCACATGGGCAACACAATATGGTCGAAGTTAGAAAACTTCGAATACTGAAAACAAAAAAACTACCCCCCTCAAAAAAGGTCACCTAACATGTTAAAGCAGGAGTCAAGCCCCCCTGCACCCACCACATGGGAGCTGCACCCTTCACACCCCCTGTTCTTTAAATACACCAACTCTGAGATCACATTACAGTGCAGTAAAGATCACACTACAGTGTGGTCTCGGAGTTGTTATATTTAAAGATCAGGGGGTGTGAGGTGCAGGGGGGTTTGCCCCCCTGCCTACAACCCTTAGTTTAGGGTTTAGTCTTTTCTTTTTTTTTTTTTTTTCAGTATTCGAAGTTTTCTAACTTCGACCATATGGTGTCCCCCATATGGTATTTGAAGTTAGAAAACTTCATTCAACTAATATAGACTCAAACTACACAGCTTCCTCATGCAATTAGCAAGTCGGGAACACCAGTTGGTGCAGAGGCCATCATCTGGTCATGAGCATCACCTACAAAAGCCATGCTGCAACCTATTCAAACCAGCTCAATCCCTGTAGTGGAGAGAAATCAAACAAGGAAGACATAAACCAGAACACAGAAGAGAGCATAAAAATAAAGCAGGTATGTGAAACATGTAAGCGTGTAACTGAATGTAGTACTTGGTCTGTAATAATGGGATAGATGATTTTGAAAGAATTATATATGCTTGTAATGTTGTTTACTATTGCTGCAACTTTGTATCACTATTTATCATGTACATGATGTGAAGCTTTTATTCCCGGGCATCCGCTGAAAAAGGACCTGTGTCCAGTCGGAATTTCCCAGTAAACAAATATAAATAAATAAATAAAATAAATAAATATGCTAACAAGACTTGCTGTAATGATGTCCTACTGAACAACTGCTATGGACATAGCATCTGGCTCTGTCTGCAGTGGGTCATACCTGCCAACTGTACAGATCTTGGAAACGAAAAAAATACTTCACAAACTGAATAAACATAAAAAAGCAACCGATGTAAAAACACCGCAAACTCTATTTATGAAACGCTTTTCATCCAGCAAAGTGGCTGGTGACCAATGCCTCAGTTAAACCTCTTAACAATGTTCAGTTAACACATCACTTGATAAAAGTTCTATCATAGTTAAAAATGCAGAGTTAAAAGCCCTGACCAAAGAGCAATATAGTACATTCTCCCCGTAAATAAAAAACCTTCATCCTTCACTGCTCAATCAACAGTAAATTTATTTATACCTGATGTATTAAAAATAAAAAATATAAAGAATATTAAAATAAAACCATGGTTAATATATAACTGTTAGAAAAATATATACACTACTTGAGCTAATCCAGTACATAAGGGGTTAAGAGTTAATGCATTTATTCTGTTGTAATGTGTAAATATCTGTGGCCTTAGCAAAGAATAACTGACGCCTGAAAGTCTGCTTACTTAGCAGACTTATGTGCTGAATTCAGGGTCGCACCTTGGGAAAAACAACAACTGTTGCATATCAGAAAAAGACAGTTGAAGGACAAGGTGATAAGGATGGGGGCCCTGTGGTCAGCTAGTTCCTAAAAAAATGTTTTTTGCAAGTCAGCATTATAAAATAATTTATGGTGTGTACGAGCAAAACACTATATAAAAAAAGCTAGCTAAACTATAAAAAATCAGACAAATGTTGTACTACATGTTTTGTCTCCTTGCTGCAAGTAATAAAGAATGCCTTGCTTAAACCTTACGTAATTTAACTTTTGTTGCATATTTTCTTTTACAATAACCATTGTAAATAAATAAATGTTTTATGTATGGGACTAACCCTTAAATTCATCACTTGATTTAAGTAAATTATCTCCATGTACTTTTTAATTTTAAGTATTGGAGAATAGTGCATGTTTCATTTATTCCTGGGAACTGATTAGCATTTAATTGAAGTTGCCATAACAACTCAAGTTGTTCTAAAAGTAATGACACTGGTCCTTCATGTACATTTACACTAATCTGGTCTATAACCTTATACTTGAATTTATGGTTAGGTGAATTTTGTATGTGCCTAGCTAGTGCGTTCTCTGTTTTTCCCCTCCTAATAGCGTACAGGTGTTCATAGATTCTTTTTTTTAACCTTCTATCTGTTTTCCCTATATAGAAAACAGGACAGAGAATGCACTGATCTAGGTATACCACCCTTTTAGTGTTACAGTTGTACCTGTAAAACCACAAAAGATGCAGCACAACCCAAACGCACAAAAAGACCACCACAGGGCAAGGAAATCCACACCAACAGCTTTAATATCTCTGATGTCACAGGGCAAGGAAATCCACACCAACAGCTTTAATGTCTCTGACGTCTCGGCTGCAATAGCCTTCAAGGAGTACAATGTTACAAGATAATACACTTGCCTATATATACACCAGTTCATTAATCAATAAAACAATTATTCAATTCATTAAACATTTCCAATTCATTTCTGCATTCAGCCCACTAGGAAACATAGTATTATATTTTAAAATATAAACAGATTCTTTGTCCAACAATTCATTTTTTAAAAATTCATCACTATCAGCATACACTTTTATTTTTTCTAAAATAAACACTTTAAGACCTTCTATGTTACCCCCATGTACTTGGTTAAAATGTGTTGCTACAGACGTCTCCTGCTTGCAATTTTTATATCCCTGAGGTGTTCCATCAGTCTTACCTTAAAAGCTCTCTTACTCTGTCCTATGTAAAACTTCTTACAAGAAATGCTCAGGGCATAATTAATACTCTCCATATTACAGCTAAAACTGCCATTGACCTGAAATTTTATTCCATTAATTTTATTAAAGCTTTGCGTAATATATTTACAAATTTTACACCTACCACAACTACTTGTTCCATAATTAATGAAACCATTATTTACTCTTTCCACAGGAAGAGAAAAATAGTTTTAACCAAAAAAATCTTTAAGATTTCTTCCCCCTTTGATATGATATAATAGGTGTTCCCTTTATATTTTCTTTAATCTCCTTAAACTGGGGCACATAACCCCAATAAAAATGCAACAATGTCATCATAATAGGGCTAAACTTACTATAAGTAGTGGTGAAGTACATATGTGTTCTTTCATCTATCGCATCATTCCCTTGCTTACACCTTACTTGACTACTTATTTTATCATTTAAAATTTTAGCTATACTTTTATTTAGCATATCAGTACTAAAACCCTTCTTTTTAAACATTTCATCATTAACCTACTAAACAGTTTTGCTCCTCCCAGAACCTAAAGGCTTAAATCTAAAACTGCCCCCTGCCTATCCAAAGAAACCATAATCCTTATGCATCTCCAAGATAAATCATGGAAACACTACCAAAAATACAAAACATCTAACTCCCTAACCAAATGCAAACAACTTCTCAATAAAGTTAAAAAACAAATATACCTAACCAGGCATATCCAACAACTGGAACATCCACGGAGGTTCCTCACTAAAAGAATTCTAAGTAAGTAACATGTCCTATGCAGACCGCCTCAAAGCCCTATCCATGTATTCTGTCTCCTACAGGCTTTTGAGGGATATCTATGCCTGGCATAGAGGGCATTGTCAGACCCCACTCTGATGGATCTCCTGCATATCCACAAAACAAACAGCACCAGAATTACCCATTCTAAAGACTTAAACCTTGCCACTGATAATAAATAGGACCTGTTGGAGAGATAGGTATGTATCCCAGAGACTACATGGTCTATGGAACAGGCTCCCAATCCATGTGAAGCAGAGTTACTCCCTAACCTAATTCAAGTGCAACTTGGACAGTTGGATGAAAACCCAGAAATGCATCCCTGGTTTGGCACCTATGTCTCTAATGTAAATGGGTAACCTGTAAATGGTTCATCTCCCAGGCCCATGCTTACACTTATCAAGGGTATCAGGACTTGTCAGTGATTTGGGAGGTATGGCTATGCTTAAAAAGGCCCTTGTGGTCATTAGCCTGGTAAACACCTATGAACCTATGAACCTAAATAGCTATGGACAAAAAATCCTACTACTCCAAACTTCAAAACAATCATAAATCCAACCCCCAAAATTTTGGAGTTGTATCCTGCCCTTCTCAATCCTGGCAGAAAAGATAAGCCTTGCCCAGTCCCTAGCTCACCAGATCATATCATAGCCACCCAATTTAACTCCTTCTTTATAGATACAAAAGTCAAGCTCACCACATCTTTCTCTAACAATGTATTAGTTCCTACTACATCTCTCACCCACAATTCCACATTCTCTGCCATCAATCCTATTCACCTTCCTCCATTTACCCTCAAACCCATTCCTGTCAATACTATAAAAAAACTCCTTCAAAAATTAAAACCATGATCTCATACCCCAAATAATCTACCATCTAACTTCCTCAAGCTAGCTGCTGATGGCATAGCCCTTCCCATCCGCATCCTAATTAATCATTCAATTCAAGAATCCTATGTATGCCTCCTCTGGAAACAAGCCTTTATCATTCCCCTACACAAAGGGGCAACACCACTGACATCTCCAATTTCCACCCAATAGCCATTCTCTCCCCTATCTCTAAGATTCTTGAAAAATGTATTTACCTGCAACTCTTACCTTACCTTTTAGACAATCATCTGCTGACCCCTATGCAACATAGATTTAGACCTGGACACAGCATCACTACAGCCATTCTGTCCTTCCTTGATATCATCAACCGCACTCACAAATCAGGCAATTTTGTACCCACCCTACTCCTAGACTTATCTAAGGCATTCAGCACCATTTCTCATAACTCACTCTTGTGCAAGCTCTCTCATCTCAATCTTTCCACCTCTTCTATCAATTGGTTTTCCAGTTACCTCTCAAATAGACAACAGAGTGTCAAGTGGAAAAACTGTACATCTTCCTACCTTCACACTTTGACATTTGTACCCCAAGGTTCTATCCTTGGTTCCTTACTATTTAACATCTTCATTAATAACTTCCATCACTGTATCCCGAATGCCAAACTTGTCCAACATGCAGATGACTCTTCCATTATCTGCTCTGCTGAATCTCTCCCCAGTCTCATGCAAGTAACTCAGGATGCCTTTACCAGCACTGAAACATGGTTACTGAACAATCGGGTTCCTATCAGCATTTTGAATGCTGAAAACGCCAAATTTAATTTCATTGAATTGAAATGTTTGAAATGTCAGAAGAGAGAACTGACGGAACATCGAGTCCTTTTCTAGGGAAAGAAATCAGTGGGCAGTCATCAGAGTTTGCTATTTCCTCCACTGTGGTGTGGTCTCGAAGTTGGTATATTTAGGTAGGGGGTGTGAGGGGCACAGCCCCCCCATGTTGGGGGGGTGTGGGGGCAAAGCTCCCACTCTGTTAGTGTTTAAAGCATTAAACATTTTTTTTTTTTTTGCACAGAACACCAATTTCTTTCCCTGGGAAAGAAATCGATGTTCCATCAGTTCGCTCTTTTGAGATTTCGAACATTTCAGTTTGATGAAATTGCATTCGGCGTTTTCAGCATTCGCTATGCTGATACAGACCTGAACAATCACCTAGCTCTCAATGTATCTAAAACCAAAATCATGATCTTCACCCCATCAAAAAACACCAAAATAGACCAGAACTCTTTCTCTATACTTAGCCAAAGCATGACTCCCATCAAAATAGTCACCTGTACTAAGCTACTAGGCGTCCTTATTGATGAGCACTTAAAGTTCAACATTCACCTACAAACCAACATCAAGAAAACTCACTAGAAGCTCAGAATGCTGTATCGACACAATTGTTACCACACCCCTTCAACTAAGTGTACTCTCACTGTCAGTTACCTCCTTCCCTCTCTCATGTATGGACCCCCTTTCCTTACTAATCTACAATCTACCCTTAAGGCAAAACTTGCATCCTGCTCCAATAAAATCTCTAAGATTGCTATTGGCTCTAAGCCCTCCACCAAATACTGTGATGCACTACACTCCTTGAATTGTCTGGAACTCCCCAACTATCTGTTTTACATCCAAATCTCTACTGCCCATAAACTCATCTTCAAACCCTCTAAATACCCCTCCCTCTCCTCTATCCTCACCGTGCATCTTCCTGACAGATTACTCAGGTCTAGAAATCAGAACCTCCTTGAAGTGCACAAACCCATATGTACTCTGGGGCGACTTCTATTGTCATTTTCCTCAGCACAAAAATGGAACCCACTTCCACCCCCCCACATCCGAATTACCCAGAACCCCTCCACTTTTAAGACTTTGCTCCATTCCTATCTGTCTTCTAACTGGGAATGCTCATAGGTTCATAGGTTCATACTAGGCTATCTGCCCTGGGGCAATTATAAGCCTAGCAGGATTCTGTATGGCTTACGCCACCCCTTGATTTGAGCATACTGTGCCCTTTTTAAGGTTTAGTTTACTGTGCCTCTGTCTAATAGTGACACGGGAGTAATCCCTGGGACAAACCTACGATCCCTTCCTAACTTCTACCTACTTGACTCTACTTATTCAACCTTTCTCTCACAAAATTCAGCCTAACACTTGCTATGCTTTTTATCACCGTCCTTTAATTTTTCTAACAATACTAACTCCCATTATGTCTTAGATAGTACTGACATTGCGTGCCATGTACTACAGAGTGCTTTGTTATCTTATGTTATATATATGTATATGTATTATATCCAATGAGAAAAAAGGGACTGGACCTTGTAGTTCTCAGACTTTAAAAATCCTGAAGGAAAATTGAAAGATAGCTCTATCATCAAAACAATCATTTTATGGTCCAATAGTCATTATACTGCTAAATGGAAGGATATACAGGGACATTTTTGGTTACAATCGAACCCCCCAAAACATTCTAATTTTTATTTAACCTCTAATAATTTATTGTATTGGTTAGTAAAGCAATTTTTCATAAAGAACCCTAATCAAACAATTAATTCTGATAACATTACTCTTACAATGAAAACTCTGAAAGATTTTATTTATAGAAATCTGAAGTATGAAGTGTGTTTTTTCTTATATTTCCAAAAGCTTACATTCAAAGTAATATTTCGACTTCAATTTCTTTCTGAAATGTCCTCTTTAAAAGAATAATCTGATATACTGGTCTCAGTTAATGAATAAAGAAAACTTGCACTCTATCCAACACATAATCAAGTGTTATACAGATGATGACTTATGGCTACATGTACAGAGTTGTAGACAACTGGTAGAACATAAAATAGAAGTTATGCATCCATCAGTTAGAAGTTCTGTACCTACTTTTATTGAACTATTAATTATTTTGATAAAACAGAACATATTTGAAAAGGGTCTTTTTCTAAAATTTATAAAGCAATTATAAAGAGTTACAATATAATAATGAAAGCTATTGGAATTATTTCAGACTTATAAATCACAAACCTCCTGAAGACGAGGATAAAAGACTATTTCTTTTTTCATCTATATTAACTGCTAGTTCACTTAAATGGAACCTGTATTCTTGGAAATTCTTACATAGGTCATTTTTTACACCGCATAAAATTGAGTTAATATACAAAACTAAGATGATTTGTTGGAGATATAAAGCTGATGGAGAACATATGTTTTTTGAATGTGTTATAATTAAACGATTTTGGAAAGAGATTAATGATTTTCTGCAAGTATTATTTTCTGATAAGTTTACACTAAATAAGTCATTCATTCTCTTTATACTGAAATCCCTGAGTGTGTGTTGCAAGACTGAAATATCTAATTTTGTGGAGTATTCTGACAACTGCAAGGAAAGTGATAACAAGGAATTGGAAAAACAAATCCACTCCCTCCTTCATGGAATTTTTGAACATACCATCTGAAGTTTGACATCTGGAACTTATTGCCATAAAATAAAGAACCTCAATAATCACTTCCTCATACAACGCTTGGAAAAGTTTAAATGAACTATTGAATTAACAATGAATGGTTTTCCTTGAATATTTAGACTAGCCATTTCTCTTAGTACATTTTGGTAGGTAGTAGACACCTTTGTAAATAATTGTTTTATATGTTCTTTTTACACCAGTTTGTTACATAATTTGTTCTAATATTCATTTGTTTTTAATATGTTAAATATTTATCTTTTAAATGAAACACCATTATTTTTGCTTATCTTTAAAAATCTTTAATAGAAACATTTCAAGAAAAAAAAGAAAAATATCTTTCTGCTATCATAATATGTGCCTTTCAGAATGTTTTTATTATTTTTAGAAAAGAGTTGTTATTAAATTCCAAGGAAGTTGCAGT